>NW_027615123.1:65000-83580 GCF_965212315.1 Lampetra planeri | reverse complement strand
ATCTGCAAAAGTCCAGGCCAGAAAAAAAATGTTTTTTTTTTGTTGGCCAGTGAATTATTCCTGATTCTGAACTGGCGATGGAGAAACGGTGCTCTATCGAGTCCGGCCCATCATCATCATCTCCCCGCTGGATGGAACGAGTGCCAATGAGCGTTTCCGAATGTGGGGAGGCGACAGAGGCAGTGCTCCAGATAGTCGAGATATTCACCCTCCAACCACCCACCTCTCTCCCGTCATGGGAACGTGGAATTTCTGCCACCTTCATAGGCTCGCACAGAGACATATAGACTCACAAAGAGACCCATACACTCACAGAGACCCATAGACTCCCACAGAGACCCATAGACTCACACAGAGACCCACAGACTCACACAGATACCCACAGACTCACACAGAGACCCATAGACTCACAGAGAGACCCACAGACTCACACAGAGACCCACAGACTCACACAGAGACCAATAGACTGACACAGAAACCCATAGACTGACACAGAAACCCATAGACTCACACAGAGACCCACATACTCACATAGAGACCCGTAAACTCACACAGAGACCCATAGACTCACAGAGACCCATAGACTCACAAAGAGACCCATACACTCACAGAGACCCATAGACTCCCACAGAGACCCATAGACTCACACAGAGACCCACAGACTCACACAGAGACCCACAGACTCACACAGAGACCCACAGATTCACACAGAGACCCACAGACTCACACAGAGACCCATAGACTCACACAGAGACCCATAGACTCACACAGAGACCCACAGACTCACACAGAGACCTATAGACTCACACAGAGACCCATAGACTCACACAGAGACCCATAGACTCACAGAGACCCATAGACTCACACAGAGACCCATAGACTCCCACAGAGACCCATAGACTCACACAGATACCCACACACTCACACAGAGACCCACAGACTCACACAGAGACCCATAGACACACACACAGACCCATATACTCACACACAGACCCATAGACTCACACAGAGACCCGTAGACTCACACAGAGACCCATAGACTCACACAGAGACCCGTAGACTCACACAGAGACCCATAGACTCACACAGAGACCCATAGACTCACACAGAGACCCATAAACTCTCACAGAGACCCGTAGACTCGCACAGAGACCCATAGACTAACACAGAGACCCGTAGACTCACACAGAGACCCATAGACTCACACAGAGACCCGTAGACTCGCACAGAGACCCATAGACTCACACAGAGACCCATAGACTCACACAGAGACCCACAGACTCACACAGAGACCCACAGACTCGCACAGAGACCCATAGACTCACACAGAGACCCATAGACTCACACAGAGACCCATAGACTCACACAGAGACCCATAGACTCACACAGAGACCCATGGACTCACACAGAGACCCACAGACTCACACAGAGACCCACAGACTCGCACAGAGACCCATAGACTCACACAGAGACCCACATACTCACACAGATACCATAGACTCACACAGAGACCCATAGACTCACACAGAGACCCATAGACTCACACAGAGACCCACAGACTCACACAGAGACCCATAGACTCACACAAAGACCCATAGACTGACACAGAAACCCATAGACTCACACAGAGACCCATAGACTCACACAGAGACCCGTAGACTCACACAGAGACCCATAGACTCACACAGAGATCCATAGACTCACACAGAGACCCATAGACTCACACAGAGACCCACAGACTCGCACAGAGACCCATAGACTCATAAAGAGACCCATACACTCACAGAGTCCCACAGACTCACAAAGAGACCCACAGACTCACACAGAGACCCATAGACTCACACAGAGACCCATAGACTCACACAGAGACCCATAGACTCACACAGAGACCTAGAGACCCACATACTCACATAGAGACCCGTAAACTCACACAGAGACCCATAGACTCACAGAGACCCATAGACTCACAAAGAGACCCATACACTCACAGAGACCCATAGACTCCCACAGAGACCCATAGACTCACACAGAGACCCACAGACTCACACAGAGACCCACAGACTCGCACAGAGACCCATAGACTCACACAGAGACCCATAGACTCACACAGAGACCCATAGACTCACACAGAGACCCATAGACTCACACAGAGACCCATATACTCACACAGAGACCCACAGACTCACACAGAGACCCACAGACTCGCACAGAGACCCATAGACTCACACAGAGACCCACATACTCACACAGATACCATAGACTCACACAGAGACCCATAGACTCACACAGAGACCCATAGACTCACACAGAGACCCACAGACTCACACAGAGACCCATAGACTCACACAAAGACCCATAGACTGACACAGAAACCCATAGACTCACACAGAGACCCATAGACTCACACAGAGACCCGTAGACTCACACAGAGACCCATAGACTCACACAGAGATCCATAGACTCACACAGAGACCCATAGACTCACACAGAGACCCACAGACTCGCACAGAGACCCATAGACTCATAAAGAGACCCATACACTCACAGAAACCCACAGACTCACACAGAGACCCACAGACTCACACAGAGACCCATAGACTCACACAGAGACCCATAGACTCACACAGAGACCCGTAGACTCGCACAGAGACCCATAGACTCACACAGAGACCCATAGACTCACACAGAGACCCACAGACTCACACAGAGACCCACAGACTCGCACAGAGACCCATAGACTCACACAGAGACCCATAGACTCACACAGAGACCCATAGACTCACACAGAGACCCATAGACTCACACAGAGACCCATGGACTCACACAGAGACCCACAGACTCACACAGAGACCCACAGACTCGCACAGAGACCCATAGACTCACACAGAGACCCACATACTCACACAGATACCATAGACTCACACAGAGACCCATAGACTCACACAGAGACCCATAGACTCACACAGAGACCCATAGACTCACACAGAGACCCATAGACTCACACAGAGACCCACAGACTCACACAGAGACCCACAGACTCGCACAGAGACCCATAGACTCACACAGAGACCCATAGACTCACACAGAGACCCATAGACTCACACAGAGACCCATAGACTCACACAGAGACCCATGGACTCACACAGAGACCCACAGACTCACACAGAGACCCACAGACTCGCACAGAGACCCATAGACTCACACAGAGACCCACATACTCACACAGATACCATAGACTCACACAGAGACCCATAGACTCACACAGAGACCCATAGACTCACACAGAGACCCACAGACTCACACAGAGACCCATAGACTCACACAAAGACCCATAGACTGACACAGAAACCCATAGACTCACACAGAGACCCATAGACTCACACAGAGACCCGTAGACTCACACAGAGACCCATAGACTCACACAGAGATCCATAGACTCACACAGAGACCCATAGACTCACACAGAGACCCACAGACTCGCACAGAGACCCATAGACTCATAAAGAGACCCATACACTCACAGAGACCCACAGACTCACAAAGAGACCCACAGACTCACACAGAGACCCATAGACTCACACAGAGACCCATAGACTCACACAGAGACCCATAGACTCACACAGAGACCTAGAGACCCACATACTCACATAGAGACCCGTAAACTCACACAGAGACCCATAGACTCACAGAGACCCATAGACTCACAAAGAGACCCATACACTCACAGAGACCCATAGACTCCCACAGAGACCCATAGACTCACACAGAGACCCACAGACTCACACAGAGACCCACAGACTCGCACAGAGACCCATAGACTCACACAGAGACCCATAGACTCACACAGAGACCCATAGACTCACACAGAGACCCATAGACTCACACAGAGACCCATATACTCACACAGAGACCCACAGACTCACACAGAGACCCACAGACTCGCACAGAGACCCATAGACTCACACAGAGACCCACATACTCACACAGATACCATAGACTCACACAGAGACCCATAGACTCACACAGAGACCCATAGACTCACACAGAGACCCACAGACTCACACAGAGACCCATAGACTCACACAAAGACCCATAGACTGACACAGAAACCCATAGACTCACACAGAGACCCATAGACTCACACAGAGACCCGTAGACTCACACAGAGACCCATAGACTCACACAGAGATCCATAGACTCACACAGAGACCCATAGACTCACACAGAGACCCACAGACTCGCACAGAGACCCATAGACTCATAAAGAGACCCATACACTCACAGAGACCCACAGACTCACACAGAGACCCACAGACTCACACAGAGACCCATAGACTCACACAGAGACCCGTAGACTCGCACAGAGACCCATAGAATCACACAGAGACCCATAGACTCACACAGAGACCCACAGACTCACACAGAGACCCACAGACTCGCACAGAGACCCATAGACTCACACAGAGACCCATAGACTCACACAGAGACCCATAGACTCACACAGAGACCCATAGACTCACACAGAGACCCATGGACTCACACAGAGACCCACAGACTCACACAGAGACCCACAGACTCGCACAGAGACCCATAGACTCACACAGAGACCCACATACTCACACAGATACCATAGACTCACACAGAGACCCATAGACTCACACAGAGACCCATAGACTCACACAGAGACCCACAGACTCACACAGAGACCCATAGACTCACACAAAGACCCATAGACTGACACAGAAACCCATAGACTCACACAGAGACCCATAGACTCACACAGAGACCCGTAGACTCACACAGAGACCCATAGACTCACACAGAGATCCATAGACTCACACAGAGACCCATAGACTCACACAGAGACCCACAGACTCGCACAGAGACCCATAGACTCATAAAGAGACCCATACACTCACAGAGACCCACAGACTCACAAAGAGACCCACAGACTCACACAGAGACCCATAGACTCACACAGAGACCCATAGACTCACACAGAGACCCATAGACTCACACAGAGACCTAGAGACCCACATACTCACATAGAGACCCGTAAACTCACACAGAGACCCATAGACTCACAGAGACCCATAGACTCACAAAGAGACCCATACACTCACAGAGACCCATAGACTCCCACAGAGACCCATAGACTCACACAGAGACCCACAGACTCACACAGAGACCCACAGACTCGCACAGAGACCCATAGACTCACACAGAGACCCATAGACTCACACAGAGACCCATAGACTCACACAGAGACCCATAGACTCACACAGAGACCCATATACTCACACAGAGACCCACAGACTCACACAGAGACCCACAGACTCGCACAGAGACCCATAGACTCACACAGAGACCCACATACTCACACAGATACCATAGACTCACACAGAGACCCATAGACTCACACAGAGACCCATAGACTCACACAGAGACCCACAGACTCACACAGAGACCCATAGACTCACACAAAGACCCATAGACTGACACAGAAACCCATAGACTCACACAGAGACCCATAGACTCACACAGAGACCCGTAGACTCACACAGAGACCCATAGACTCACACAGAGATCCATAGACTCACACAGAGACCCATAGACTCACACAGAGACCCACAGACTCGCACAGAGACCCATAGACTCATAAAGAGACCCATACACTCACAGAGACCCACAGACTCACACAGAGACCCACAGACTCACACAGAGACCCATAGACTCACACAGAGACCCATAGACTCACACAGAGACCCATAGACTCACACAGAGACCTAGAGACCCACATACTCACATAGAGACCCGTAAACTCACACAGAGACCCATAGACTCACAGAGACCCATAGACTCACAAAGAGACCCATACACTCACAGAGACCCATAGACTCCCACAGAGACCCATAGACTCACACAGAGACCCACAGACTCACACAGAGACCCACAGACTCACACAAAGACCCACAGATTCACACAGAGACCCACAGACTCACACAGAGACCCATAGACTCACACAGAGACCCATAGACTCACACAGAGACCCACAGACTCACACAGAGACCTATAGACTCACACAGAGACCCATAGACTCACACAGAGACCCATAGACTCACAGAGACCCATAGACTCACACAGAGACCCATAGACTCCCACAGAGACCCATAGACTCACACAGATACCCACAGACTCACACAGAGACCCACAGACTCACACAGAGACCCATAGAGTCACACAAAGACCCATAGACTCACACAAAGACCCATAGACTCACACAGAGACCCACAGACTCACACAGAGACCCACAGACTCACACAGAGACCCACAGACTCACACAGAGACCCATAGACTCACACAGAGACCCATAGACTCACACAGAGACCCATAGACTCACACAGATACCCACAGACTCACACAGAGACCCACAGACTCACACAGAGACCCATAGACTCACACAAAGACCCATAGACTCACACAAAGACCCATAGACTCACACAGAGACCCACAGACTCACACAGAGACCCACAGACTCACACAGAGACCCATAGACTCACACAGAGACCCACAGACTCACACAGAGACCCACAGACTCACACAGAAACCCACAGACTCACACAGAAACCCATAGACTCACACAGAGACCCATAGACTCACACAAAGACCCATAGACTCACACAGAGACCCGTAGACTCACACAGAGACCCATAGACTCACACAGAGACCCACAGACTCACACAGAGACCCACAGACTCACACACAGACCCACACTCACACAGAGACCCGTAGACTCACACAAAGACCCATAGACTCACACAAAGACCCATAGACTCACACAGAGACCCACAGACTCACACAGAGACCCACAGACTCACACAGAGACCCACAGACTCACACAGAAACCCACAGACTCACACAGAAACCCACAGACTCACACAGAGACCCATAGACTCATACAAAGACCCATAGACTGACACAGAAACCCATAGACTCACACAGAGACCCATAGACTCACACAGAGACCCGTAGACTCACACAGAGACCCATAGACTCACACAGAGATCCATAGACTCACACAGAGACCCATAGACTCACACAGAGACCCACAGACTCGCACAGAGACCCATAGACTCATAAAGAGACCCATACACTCACAGAGACCCACAGACTCACACAGAGACCCACAGACTCACACAGAGACCCATAGACTCACACAGAGACCCATAGACTCACACAGAGACCCATAGACTCACACAGAGACCTAGAGACCCACATACTCACATAGAGACCCGTAAACTCACACAGAGACCCATAGACTCACAGAGACCCATAGACTCACAAAGAGACCCATACACTCACAGAGACCCATAGACTCCCACAGAGACCCATAGACTCACACAGAGACCCACAGACTCACACAGAGACCCACAGACTCACACAGAGACCCACAGATTCACACAGAGACCCACAGACTCACACAGAGACCCATAGACTCACACAGAGACCCATAGACTCACACAGAGACCCACAGACTCACACAGAGACCTATAGACTCACACAGAGACCCATAGACTCACACAGAGACCCATAGACTCACAGAGACCCATAGACTCACACAGAGACCCATAGACTCCCACAGAGACCCATAGACTCACACAGATACCCACAGACTCACACAGAGACCCACAGACTCACACAGAGACCCATAGACTCACACAAAGACCCATAGACTCACACAAAGACCCATAGACTCACACAGAGACCCACAGACTCACACAGAGACCCACAGACTCACACAGAGACCCACAGACTCACACAGAGACCCATAGACTCACACAGAGACCCACAGACTCACACAGAGACCCACAGACTCACACAGAGACCCATAGACTCACACAGAGACCCACAGACTCACACAGAGACCCACAGACTCACACAGAAACCCACAGACTCACACAGAGACCCATAGACTCACACAAAGACCCATAGACTCACACAAAGACCCATAGACTCACACAGAGACCCACAGACTCACACAGAGACCCACAGACTCACACAGAGACCCATAGACTCACACAGAGACCCATAGACTCACACAAAGACCCATAGACTCACACAGAGACCCGTAGACTCACACAGAGACCCACAGACTCACACAGAGACCCACAGACTCACACACAGACCCACACTCACACAGAGACCCGTAGACTCACACAGAGACCCATAGACTCACACAGAGACCCATAGACTCACACAGAGACCCATAGATTCGCACAGAGACCCATAGACTCACACAGAGACCCATAGACTCACACAGAGACCCACAGACTCACACAGAGACCCATATACTCGCACAGAGACCCATAGACTCACACAGAGACCCACAGACTCACACAGAGACACACAGACGCACACAGAGACCCATATACTCGCACAGAGACCCACAGACTCACACAGAGACCCACAGACTCACACAGAGACCCACAGACTCACACAGAGACCCATAGACTCACACAGAGACCCACAGACTCACACAGCGACCCACAGACTCACACAGAGACCCATAGACTCACACAGAGACCCACAGACTCACACAGTGACCCACAGACTCACACAGAGACCCATAGACTCATACAAAGACCCATAGACTCACACAGAGACCCATAGACTCACACAGAGACCCATATACTCGCACAGAGACCCATAGACTCACACAGAGACCCATAGACTCACACAGAGACCCATAGACTCACATAGAGACCCATATACTCACATAGAGACCCATAGACTCACACAGAGACCCATATACTCACACAGAGACCCACAGACTCACACAGATACCCACAGACTCATCACACAGAGACCCGTAGACTCACACAGAGACCCATAGACTCACACAGAGACCCATAGACTCGCACAGAGACCCATAGACTCACACAGAGACCCATAGACTCACATAGAGACCCATATACTCACATAGAGACCCATAGACTCACACAGAGACCCATATACTCACACAGAGACCCACAGACTCACACAGAGACCCATAGACTCATCACACAGAGACCCGTAGACTCACACAGAGACCCATAGACTCACACAGAGACCCATAGTGTCTCGTCTTTCTCTCCCGCACCTCCGATTTAGCGTGGTTGGACACATACGGTGCGAAAGAAGTTCAACGTACGTACATACAAAGCGGTACTAATTTTGTTCTGCTTCATCGACCCCCCCCCCCCCCCATAACAGAAGCACGATTGGCTGAATGTTACCGGTGGGACGTTGCCAGACGAACTCACCCCATGTGCTGCTGCTGCTGGGGCCCAGGGCCTGTGGGGTCGTGAGACTCGAGGAACTCACGAGTCGTGGAGGAGGCGCCTCGTTGAGGCCAACGTCGCCACGGCCAGCCACAAGTCAGCGCTGTCAGTCAGACAGTCAGTCAGCCAGACAGTCAGCCAGCTGGTTAGCCAGTCAGTCAGCCAGTCAGCCAGTCAGTCAGCCAGTCAGCCAGTCAGCCAGCCAGTCAGTCAGCCGGTCAGTCAGTCAGCCAGACAGTCAGCCGGTCAGTCAGCCAGACAGTCAGCCAGTCAGTCAGCCAGACAGTCAGCCAGTCAGTCAGCCAGCCAGTCAGCCAGTCAGCCAGCCAGCCAGTCAGTCAGCCAGTCAGCCGGTTAGCCAGTCAGCCAGTCAGTCAGCCAGTCAGCCAGCCAGTCAGTCAGCCAGCCAGTCAGGCGGTCAGCCAGTCAGTCAGTCAGCCAGTCAGTCGGTAAGCTAGCTTCGTCAGGCCGTCAGTCAGACACGCAAGTCGGCCAGACACACACAAGTCAGCCAAGTGACACTTTAGAGCAAGGCTGTCCAGCCAGATGTCCGGTTGACAAAGTCAGAACGTCAGTGCCGGCCGGCCGGCCAGCCAGTGAGTCAGTCAGTGAGTCAGTCAGTGAGTCAGTCAGCGAGTCAGTCAGTGAGTCAGTCAGTGAGTCAGTCAGCGAGTCAGTCAGTGAGTCAGTCAGCGAGTCAGTCAGTGAGTCAGTCAGCGAGTCAGTCAGTGAGTCAGTCAGTGAGTCAGTCAGCGAGTCAGTCAGCGAGTCAGTCAGCGAGTCAGTCAGTGAGTCAGTCAGCGAGTCAGTCAGTGAGTCAGCCAGCGAGTCAGTCAGTCGCAGGCAAGTCGAGCCGAGTCACCCGATCGATCATTCGTAGTATGACGGCTGCCTTTTGTCAGACACGGCTGTGGGGACAGGCAGACGGACAGGCAGACGGACAGACATGCGGTCAATGAAACTACCGATGGCCGAGGCCGTTGTCTTAAAGACACACCACACAGACACACCACGCAGACACACCACGCAGACACACCACGCAGACACACCACGCAGACACACCACACAGACACTCCACACAGACACACCACACAGACACACCACACAGACACTCCACACAGACACACCACGCAGACACACCACGTAGACACACCACGCAGACACACCACACAGACACTCCACACAGACACACCACGCAGGCACACCACGCAGACACACCACACAGACACACCACGCAGACACACCACGCAGACACACCACGCAGACACACCACGCAGACACACCACTTAGACACCCGGGCCCACCATGTCCCAGTAAGGCCCCGTGATGGGTTCGTGCCGATGGCTCAAAATAGCCTCCAGCGCGTCCTCTACTCGAGTTCCCCCACAGCCCCGCCCCCCCACTACCCCCCCCCCCCCACCACCCCCCCCCACCACCCCGCCCCTCCCCCCCCCACTACCACCAGCTCCTCTCCCAGCCCCTCCCCCCGAGTCTCTCCTCTCTCACGACCTCCTGTAGACCAGGCGAGGTAGTCAACATCTCCTAACCACCGTGATGATGATGATGAGAGAGAGACACGCAAACTCCAAGTGTACAGCAGCAAACATCGTCAGGGTCGGGATGGAACCCACGACCTCCTGTACACCAGGCGAGGTAGTTAACATCTCCTAGCCACCGTGATGATGATGAGAGAGAGAGACACGCAAACTCCAAATATACAGCAGCAGGCATCGTCAGGGTCGGGATCGAACCCACGACCTCCTGTAGACCAGGCGAGGTAGTTAACATCTCCTAGCCACCGTGATGATGATGAGAGAGAGAGACACGCAAACTCCAAATATACAGCAGCAGGCATCGTCAGGGTCGGGATCGAACCCACGACCTCCTGTAGACCAGGCGAGGTAGTTAACATCTCCTAGCCACCGTGATGATGATGATGAGAGAGAGACACGCAAACTCCAAGTGTACAGCAGCAGACATCGTCAGGGTCGGGATCGAACCCACGACCTCCTGTATACCAGGCGAGGTAGTCAACATCTTTGACATTGAACAAGTCAAGCATCTTGAGAGGAGTGCTATATGCATGTAAAACACACACACACACACAAAACGAACGGTAAACTTTTACAAAGACACGTCGAGTCGTTGTACAAATCATCAACAATGTTTGTTATCTTCATCGTCATCTCTGTTTGCGTTCATCCAAAGTACAAACAATGATTCAATAAGCCTTGCGAAATATATGAACACACCAATAAGTTAAAACACACCGCCACCACCAGCACGCTCCGTCTCCCAGAGATGTCAACAGACATGTTACTCTTCTTCCCCCATTCAATTCACACACATTCTTAGGTTTTTTTTAAAAATCCTTTATATTAATGATAGTAGGTTTTTACCCTTTTAACTGGTACAAAACTGACACCTTTATTCAAGGCATCATGTTTGCAATGACCACAACACAAGTAGTCAAAAAAGCAAACAAAAAGAAGCAACTCTGATAAGGATGATAATGATATGCACTGTCATTGAAGTTGATTGGCCCACACCCGAGACGGCTTTCTTTAGAGCCTAGTCCCCATTGGTGTAGGGCCAGATGGGGACTAGGCTCTAAAGAAAGCCGTCTCGGGTGTGGGCCAATCAACTTCAAGGACAGTGCATATTATCATCCTTATCAGAGTTGCTTCTTTTTGTTTGCTTTTTTGACTACTTGTGTTGTGGTCATTGCAAACATGATGCCTTGAATAAAGGTGTCAGTTTTGTACCAGTTAAAAGGGTAAAAACCTACTATCATATTTTGCCACTGGTAAAAGAGATCTCATAGTGTAAATCCTTTATATTAAGTTCGCTTGCTTGCTTAGGACCGTGTAAATCTTTCGGTCGTTTTTTAACCCACTTCCCGTGATCCAATCGAGCTGACATTTTCCACACAGACTCGTTGTGCGTGACAATTAATTTTCGTGAAAATGTTTTCCAAAATTTTACACTTTTTAGGACAAAAATATTATATTCAATTACCAATTGCTTAATGGTGCAATGCAATCATCTGACCCATAGGTGGCAGCCATCTCAAGCCAGAGGACGAGAGGACTCTAGCCGCCACGCATATAAAGGATTTATAGTGAAAAACTTTGTTTTTACGGGTTATACTTATTCTTACTTGATACAGCAAGCGTGGCTGTGACGGTTCCACCTGAAGACGGAAGCTTGTGTTGCCTCCGAAACGTCGTGATTTTTATTTAATTTTTTATTTTACTTTTATTAATTTTTATTTTTTACCTACGTGACTTTACCGAAAAAAACTAAGAATATGAATCCTTGCAGTCACGAAAGCTTCAAATCTAGAATTCACACGCAATTAACTCGCCCTCCACCCCCCACGCTGCACGCGCCCGATGATTGTTCAACGCGTGCCACGTGACGCGCTCAGCCAATTGACGCCCCTGCTGTTCGCGTCACGTGGAGCGCGTGCACACGCACAAAGGTCCCCCGTGTAGCCTCCAACAGGCTGTCGGGGCAAGTGCTGTTAGCGAGTAGTAGCAGCAGCGCCTATGAAGGAGACAAAGACAAAGATCCCCCGTGTAGCCTCTAACAGGCTGTCGGGGCAAGTGCTGTTAGCGAGTAGCAGCAGCAGCGCCTATGAAGGAGACAAAGACAAAGCTCCCCCGTGTAGCCTCTAACAGACTGTCGGGGCAAGTGCGGTTAGCAAGTAGCAGCAGCGCCTATGAAGGAGACAAAGACAAAGATCCCCCGTGTAGCCTCTAACAGACTGTCGGGGCAAGTGCTGTTAGCGAGTAGTAGCAGCACCTATGAAGGAGACAAAGACAAAGCTCCCCCGTGTAGCCTCTAACAGACTGTCGGGGCAAGTGCGGTTAGCAAGTAGCAGCAGCGCCTATGAAGGAGACAAAGACAAAGCTCCCCCGTGTAGCCTCTAACAGACTGTTGGGGGCAAGTGCGGTTAGCAAGTAGCAGCAGCGCCTATGAAGGAGACAAAGACAAAGCTCCCCCGTGTAGCCTCTAACAGACTTGGGGCAAGTGCTGTTAGCGAGCAGCAGCAGCGCCTACGAAGGCCGGGCACAGCGGCACAACTAGTTGGGTGTGGTGGGTTGGATCAGCAACCACGTGACCTCCCGGCCGCCTTTATCTCCCCGGTGGCGACGACGTTGACACGTCATGATCGACCGCCGGGTTTCCCAGACGTCAAACTTCCATCGGCTCCATTGACGCGGACAAAGTGTCCGAGCGCGTCACGCGCGCGACGCCGCGTGTAACAATCATCAGGCGCGTGCAGCGTGGGGACGAGTTAACACATTTGCATTTCAATTCGGGAGGGGAGGGGGGAGGGGGTGGAAAATAAATTAGAGAATTGCGGAAAAACGGAGCGTGCTGGTAGTGGTGGTGGTGGTGCTCGCCGAGTCGGTCCTGGCCCTCTTCTAGGTCGACTCGGCCTCAAATGAGGTACCTGATGCGGTGTGTAAACATCGCCGCTGGGCGAGACAAAGGCGGCCGGGCGTGGTGGTGCTGTACGTTGAACTTCTTTCGCACCGGACGTAGCCAACTGGGCTAATCGGGAGATGCGGACGATGTTGGGTCGAGAGTGGGGAAGGAATGGCAGCCAGAGATGGGGGGGGGCCGACGAGCGGATCTAACCAACTGGTCCCCACCAGAGGAATGTGGAATTTCCTGCGGTGACCGAGCGTCGTCACTCGTCGAGACGAATGTGAACACCTTTGACCGGAGTCGAACCGTCACCCGTGTGATTGTGTGTGTGTGATTGTGTGTGTGATTGTGTGTGTGATTGTGACGCTCACAACAACGAGCGGAGCGCCGGGTGGCTAAAGCACAGCAAGTTGACACAGTAGGGGGCACAGGTGGTGCATCAGCCAGTGATCTCGGTCATCTCAGTCAGTCGACCCGTGGCACCTGCTGGGTCTGCCCCGTGACCTCCTGCCAGCGGGCGTTCGACACTTCACGTGGCCTCAAGGTGCACATGGCCTGGCACAAGCGTCGTGGTGACGTCACCGCCACTTAGTGGCGAATTGCGGTTGTTGTGGTGATTGTGTGTGTGTGCTTGTGTGTGTGTGTGGTTGTGTGTGACTGTGTTTGTGTGATTGTGTGTGTGGTTGTGTGATTGTGTGTGATTGTGTGTGTGTGTGTGGTTGTGTGTGACTGCTTGTGTGATTGTGTGTGTGGTTGTGTGTAATTGTGTGATTGTGTGTGTGGTTGTGTGATTGTGTGTGATTGTGTGTGTGTGTGTGTGGTTGTGTGTGACTGTGTTTGTGTGATTGTGTGTGTGTGTGGTTGTGTGTGACTGTGTTTGTGTGATTGTGTGTGTGGTTGTGTGTGATTGTGTGTGATTGTGTGTGTGTGTGTGTGGTTGTGTGTGACTGTGTTTGTGTGATTGTGTGTGTGGGGGGGTGTCACCATTGAGCATAACACCGACAACAAATCCCAACTGTGGTCGATCTACAGAAGCGACCGGTCCCCACCATGGGAATGTGGAATTTTTTCCGGTGGCTCGGTGTCACACGCACAGTCCACACACACACACACAGAATCCACACACACACAGAATCCACACACACACAGAATCCACACACACACACACACAGAATCCACACACACATACACACAGAATCCACACACACATACACACAGAATCCACACACACACAGAATCCACACACACACACAGAATCCACACACACACACAGAATACACACACACACAGAATCCACACACACACAGAATCCACACACACACAGAATCCACACACACACAAAATCCACACACACACAGAATCCACACACACACAAAATCCACACACACACAGAATCCACACACATAGAATCCACACACACAGATTCCACACACACACAGAATCCACACACACACAGAATCCACACACACAGAATCCACACACACACACAGAATCCAAACACACACAAAATCCACACACACACAGAATCCACACACAGAATCCACACACACAGAATCCACACACACACAGAATCCACACACACACACAGAATCCACACACACACACAGAATCCACACACACACAGAATCCACACACACACAGAATCCACACACACACAAAATCCACACACACACAAAATCCACACACACACAGAATCCACACACACATACACACAGAATCCACGCACCCATAGAATCCACACACACACAGAATCCACACACACATACACACAGAATCCACACACACACAGAATCCACACACACACAGAATCCACACACACATACACACAAAATGACACACACATACACACAGAATCCACACACACACAGAATCCACACACACACAGAATCCACACACACACAGAATCCACACACACACAAAATCCACACACACACAGAATCCACACACACACAAAATCCACACACACACAGAATCCACACACATAGAATCCACACACACAGATTCCACACACACACAGAATCCACACACACACAGAATCCACACACACAGAATCCACACACACACACAGAATCCACACACACACAAAATCCACACACACACAGAATCCACACACATAGAATCCACACACACAGAATCCACACACACACAGAATCCACACACACACACAGAATCCACACACACACACAGAATCCACACACACACAGAATCCACACACACACAGAATCCACACACACACAAAATCCACACACACACAAAATCCACACACACACAGAATCCACACACACATACACACAGAATCCACACACACATAGAATCCACACACACACAGAATCCACACACACATACACACAGAATCCACACACACACAGAATCCACACACACACAGAATCCACACACACATACACACAGAATGACACACACATAATCCACACACACACACAGAATCCACACACACACACAGAATCCACACACACACAGAATCCACACACACATACAGAATCCACACACACACAGAATCCACACACACACAGAATCCACACACACACAAAATCCACACACACACAGAATCCACACACATAGAATCCACACACACAGATTCCACACACAGAATCCACACACACACAGAATCCACACACACATAATCCACACACACACACAGAATCCACACACACACAGAATCCACACACACACAGAATCCACACACACACAAAATCCACACACACACAGAATCCACACACACACAAAATCCACACACACACAGAATCCACACACATAGAATCCACACACACAGATTCCACACAGACACAGAATCCACACACACACAGAATCCACACACACACACAGAATCCACACACACACAAAATCCACACACACACAGAATCCACACACATAGAATCCACACACACAGAATCCACACACACACAGAATCCACACACACACACAGAATCCACACACACACACAGAATCCACACACACACAGAATCCACACACACACAGAATCCACACACACACAGAATCCACACACACACAGAATCCACACACACACAAAATCCACACACACAAAATCCACACACACACAGAATCCACACACACATACACACAGAATCCACACACACATAGAATCCACACACACACACATAGAATCCACACACACACAGAATCCACACACACATACACACAGAATCCACACACACACAGAATCCACACACACACAGAATCCACACACACATACACACAGAATGACACACACAGAATCCACACACACACACAGAATCCACACACACACACAGAATCCACACACACACAGAATCCACACACACATACAGAATCCACACACACACAGAATCCACACACACACAGAATCCACACACACACAAAATCCACACACACACAGAATCCACACACATAGAATCCACACACACAGATTCCACACACACACAGAATCCACACACACACACATAATCCACACACACACACATAATCCACACACACACAGAATCCACACACACACAGAATCCACACACACACACATGGGTCTCTGTGCGAGTCTGTTGGTCTCTGTGCGAGTCTATGGGTCTCTGTGTGAGTCTATGGCTCTCTGTGTGAGTCTATGCGTCTGTGTGAGTCTATGGGTCTCTGTGTGAGTCTATGGATCTCTGTGTGAGTCTATGGGTCTCTGTGTGAGTCTGTGGGTCTCTGTGCGAGGCTATGGGTCTCTGTGTGAGTCTGTGGGTCTCTGTGTGAGTCTATGGGTCTCTGTGCGAGGCTATGGGTCTCTGTGTGAGTCTGTGGGTCTCTGTGTGAGTCTATGGGTCTCTGTGCGAGGCTATGAGTCTCTGTGTGAGTCTATGGGTCTCTGTGTGAGTCTATGGGTCTCTGTGCGAGTCTATAGGTCTCTGCGTGAGTCTACGGGTCTCTGTGTGAGTCTACGGGTCTCTGTGCGAGTCTATGGGTCTCTGTGCGAGTCTATGGGTCTCTGTGTGAGTCTATGGGTCTCTGTGCGAGTCTATGGGTCTCTGTGCGAGTCTATGGGTCTCTGTGTGAGTCTATGGGTCTCTGTGTGAGTCTATGGGTCTCTGTGCGAGTCTATGGGTCTCTGTGTGAGTCTATGGATCTCTGTGTGAATCTATGGGTCTCTGTGTGAGTCTATGGATCTCTGTGTGAGTCTATGGGTCTCTGTGTGAGTCTATGGGTCTCTGTGTATATCTGGATGTTGAACTTTTTTCGCACCGTACGTAGCCAAACGTGCTAATCAGAGGTGCGGCGAAGGGAGGGACAATCAACTTGTGTAACGATGAGTCGACCTGGACACAGAAGCGTCACCTTGCATAATCAATACCAACACACCCAACATTCACTACCAAGTGCCGGGTGAGGTCACCACTGCGCCGGTGCCAAGCTAGGTGCACTTTGAGGCTATCACGTGAAGTGTCGATGGCTCGCCGCTGCCAGGTCTCGGGACAGACCCAGCAGGTGCCGTGGGTTGGCTGACTGAGATGACCGGTAGATGCACCACCAGCTGTACCCTCCTACTGTGCCAGGCTAGGTGCAGGAGGTCACGGGACAGACCCGGCAGGTGCCATGGGTTGGCTGACCGAGATGACCGGTAGATGCACCACCAGCTGTACCCTCCTACTGTGCCAGGCTAGGTGCAGGAGGTCACGGGACAGACCCGGCAGGTGCCATGGGTTGGCTGACCGAGATGACCGGTAGATGCACCACCAGCTGTACCCTCCGACTGTGCCAGGCTAGGTGCAGGAGGTCACGGGACAGACCCGGCAGGTGCCATGGGTTGGCTGACCGAGATGACCGGTAGATGC
>NW_027615123.1:17500-60000 GCF_965212315.1 Lampetra planeri | reverse complement strand
TTTCGGTAAAGTCACCACGTAGGTACAAAATGAAATTAAAATTAATAAAAAATAAAAAAATAAAAATCACGACGTTTCGGAGGCAACACAAGTCTCCGTCATCAGGTGGGACCGTCACAGCCAGATTTGCTGCATCAAGTGATTAATAAAAAATAAAACAATAAAAATCACGACGTTTCGGAGGCAACACAAGTCTCCGTCATCAGGTGGGACCGTCACAGCCAGATTTGCTGCAACAAATCATCAAATCTGGCTGTGAGAATATACCGTCTGATTTTGTTTGCATCGATTTATTGTAACACAAACAAGTGGTCAAAAATGTGATGGTCCCACATGATGACGGAGACTTGTGTTGCCTCCGAAACGTCGTGATTTTTTTATTTTATTTTTTATGAATTTTAATTTCATTTTTTACCTACATGGTGACTTTACCGAAAGAACTAAGAGTAAGAATCAAGTGGCTTGTCATCATCATCATCATCGCCGCGTGGGAAATTCATCGCCGCGGCCGAATAACTCTAAGACGCGCAACGTCGATTCTAAATGTGGAGGGGGAAAAACCCGGAGCCTCACCTTGTTGGTCGGCGTCGGCGTTTCGCGACACCAGCGCCGACACGGCCGGGAAGGTGATGCTGGACATGGCGGCCACAGCGCCGGACGCCCACATCATCCTGGCAGCACAAAGACAGAGGGGCACCCACGCCCCACTGGAGCCTTTAACAGACCGTTTTGAAGGCAAGTGGTGTTAAAACTCAACGATTTCTCATCTCCTCACAAACTAAACTATTATTAAATCCTTTATATTAAGTTCACTTGCTTGCTTGCGTGCTTGCTTACGACCGTGCAAATCTTTCGGTCGTTTTTTAACCCACTTCCCGTGATCCAATCGAGCTGACATTTTCCACACAGACTCGTTGTGCGTGACAATGAATGTTCGTGAAAAAAATTTTCTCCAAAATGTTACACTTTTTAGGACAAAAATATTATATTTAATTACCAATTGCTTAATGGTGGCAGGCAATCATCTGACCCATAGGTGGCAGCCATCTCAAGCCAGAGGACGAGAGGACTCTAGCCGCCACGCATATAAAGGATTTAGAGTGAAAAACTTTGTATTTACGGGTTATACTTATTATTTCACCAGGTAAGGTCCCATACTACCGAACCGGTTAATTTCCCCCCCGCCCCGCCCCCGAGGCGGCCTGGCTACAAATGATAGCTCAACAAAGGCCTTCAAGAGTGTCCTCCAGCAGAGGCCTTCTCCACACGCACACGCAAAACAAAGACAAAGGTCCCCCGTGTGGCCTCAACAGACTGACAGGGGCAAGTGCTGTTAGCGAGTAGCAGCGCCTACGAAGGCCGGCACGGCGGCACGCGAGGGGGCTGGGTGACCAGCACCGCGCCCGGCCGGCTTTGTCTCTCTCCCAGGTGGCGATATTTACGCATCGCACCAGGTACTCATTTGAGGCCGAGTTGACCTAGGGGATGACCCAGGACCGCTTCAGACAATCGTCGCCGGTGTTGGTGTTGAGCGTGAATCGAACGTGGGCCACCGGGTTTGTGGTGCAGCGCGCTAAACCGCGCTAACTACCGCTCCCAACACGCACACCAAGAGCCGCCATTCGCCACGAAGTCACAGGGACATCAACACGGCACCTGTGCCAGGCCAGGTGCACTTTGAGGCCATGTGAAGTGTCAAAGGCTCGCTGCTGGCAGGAGGTCACGGGACAGACCCAGCAGGTGCCGTGGGGGTGGCTGACTGAGATGACCGGTAGACGCACCGCCAGCTGTACCCTCCTACTGTGCCAGGCTAGGTGCAGGTCACAGGACAGACCCGGCAGGTGCCGTGGGGTCGGCTGACTGAGATGACTGGTAGACGCACCGCCAGCTGTACCCCCTACTGTGCCAACTTGCTGCATTTTATCCGCCCGGCGCTCCGCACGTTGTTGTGAGCAGCGTCGCTCCTCTGCCCTCCCGTTGTTGTTGTTGTAAAAAGTGACCGTCTCCAACTGCCCAGTCGTGGCATCCTTCACGAGCCTCCTCCGCACGCACACACGCACGCACACACGCACACGCACACACGCACACACGCACGCACCAGGGCTGGGAGCCGAAGCCGTAGCACGTGAGCTGCACCATCTGGAAGACCAGGCCAAGCAGAATGGTGTTCTTGTTCCCGATGGAGCGCATGAGGGCGCTGAGCACCAGCGTCTAGACGCGCAGGGATGCACGGGGGGACACGCGGAGACACACGCGGGGACACGCGCGGGGACACGCGCGGGGACACGCGCGGGGACACGCGCGGGAAAACAGGGGTATCGGCAATCAGCACAGAGGCACGGGGAACACGCAGGGAACACAAAGGGGAACCAGGGGACACGGGAGGATACAGGGAGGCGTGCGGAGACACAGGGAGATCAGCACAGACGTACGGGGACACACGGGGACACACGGGGACACACGGGGACACACGGGGACACACGGGGACACACGGGGACACACGGGGACACACGGGGACACAAACAGAGATGCAGGCGGGACGCCCGCTAACACGTAGAGGGCACAGGGGCACGGACGGGGACACATGGAGACGTACAGGGTTGGACAGGACCACACATGGGATACACGGGGACACACTGCGACAGTGGGACACGGGGACACACGGGTGACACACTGTGACAGTGAGACACGGTGGATGTGCAGGCCTCTGTCCCACCTGAGCGATGATGGACAGGATGCCCAGCACGGCAATGAAAGCGGCGACGCTTTCGGAGGAGAACTTCATCACCTGCACACGCACACACGCACACACGCACACGCACACACACACACGTATATACACACACACGCACGTACACACGCACACACACACACACACGTACACACGCACACACACACACGTATACACGCACACACGTATATACACACACACACGTATACACGCACACACGTATATACACACACACACACACACGTACACACGCACACACACACACAAACGTGTCATGGAACCCGCCACCACCATCACCCGACACAGCCAACCGGTAAGTGGGTTTGTCACGTAAACAATATCGTGCCAGGTCGTTCCAAGTTCAGCACTAACCGGTTGTGCGTTGGGAGAGTAAAATCCACCACAACATTTGCAATTGGACCACAAGCACTGCTCTCTCCCATAACGCGGCGGAAGTAGTTGCGTCGCTGAAGAACGCCGCGGCGTCATGGACAAATCGCGTTACAATAATTGGTCTATAACGTAGGGGGGTAAAGCGCGGTACGCGATAATGCGTGAAGTGCGCAACGCAGGGGACGAACAGAGACCGAGGCGCGCGTGCGGTAGCGTCTAGAAGGACCCAGCAGCATCCCGATGCCACGCAGAGAACGGCCGTCACGGACACATAATTCCTAACTCGCGCGACGCAGTGCTTCCGTTCGCTCCATCGCGGTTACTACATCCAATTCGCATCTGCGTTTTTTCAACAAACGCGTCATTAAAACTGCACGCGGCGTCACAGGAGAACAGAACGCACGACGTTCGGCCGGCGATATGCCGGAGTTGTGAGTGCACACACCCCGAGCGAGCGAGCGAGCGAGCGCGCGCGCCTCACCTGGCGCAGGTAGAGGAAGAAGCTGGAGTACTGGCCGGCCTCGGGCAGGTAGGAGAGCAGCACCGTGATGCAGATGAGAAGCACCGTCGAGTCCTGGCCGACCTTGCGCAGGGACTAGAGACGGCGCGCGGGCCACACACACACACACAGAGGTCAGTCGCTCGCTCGCTCACTCACAGACCAGCTCGCTCACTCACCGAACACCTCGCCAAGCAGCTCGCTCACTCACCGAACAGCTCACTCGCTCGCTCGCTCACCCGCTAATTCACATGCGCCCCCCACCACCCCCCCCCCCACCACCACCCCCCCCACCCCCCCCACCACCACCCCCATTACCCCCCCCCACCACCCCCCCCCCACCACCCCCCCCCCCACCACACCCCGCCACCACCCCCCCCACCACCCCCCCCACCACCCCCCCCCCACCACCCCCCCCCACCACCCCCCCCACCCCCCCCACCACCCGCCCCACCACCACCTCCGAACCACCATCCTTCCCAACCGTGGCCCAACGCGCCGGAGCACTGTTATATCGCTAGTGGAGCTCGCTCGCGTAACAAAAACAAGTTAAAAAATCGCGTTGCGAGAAAACGGACGTTTTAAAAAAAAAACTAAAAAGGGACGTTAATAACTTTTTTCACGGCCTTGGAAGGGCCGCGGTGGCCTGGGCCCCACTCGGGCCGGGGCCCAGCTGGGCCCAGGACCCCCGGGGGGGGGGGGGGGGGGGGGGCGCCTCACCGCGAAGGGGTCGGCCTGCTCCCACGAGATGGGGGCCCCCCACGAGGCGGGCCGCATCTTCTCGGGCAGCGACTCGGGCACGGCGGCGAGCACGAAGGCGATGTCCAGCAGCGCCACGGCGGTGGCCAGCGCCACCACCAGCCCGTCGCCGTACGCCTCGCTCAGGTACGCGCCGATCGCCGGGCTCGTCACCAGGCTCGCCGCAAACGTCGCCGACACCTGGGTTTGGGGTGTGGGTGGGTGGGTGGTGTGGGTGGGTGGGTGTGGGTGGGTGGGTGGGTGGGTGGTGTGGGTGGGTGGTGTGGGTGGGTGGGTGTGAGTGGGTGTGGGTGGGTTTGGGTGGATTTGGGTGGGTGGGTGTGGGTGGGTGTGGGTGGGTGTGGGTGGGTTTGGGTGGGTTTGGGTGGGTTTGGGTGGATTTGGGTGGGTGGGTGTGGGTGGGTGGTGTGGGTGTGTGGGTAGGTTTGGGTGGGTGTGGGTGGGTTTGGGTGGATTTGGGTGAGTAGGTGGGTTTGGGTGGGTTTCAATGCGTAGGTGGGTGGGTCAGTGGGTGGTTGGGTGAGAGGGTGAGTAGGTGGGGGGTGGGGGTAGAGGGGTGGGTTTGGGTGGGTGGGGGTGGGTGGGTTTATGTGGATGTGGGCGAGTAGGTGGGTTTGGGTGGGTGGGTGGTGTGGGTGTGTAGGTTTGGGTGGGTGGGTGGTGTGGGTGTGTAGGTTTGGGTGGGTGGGTGGTGTGGGTGTGTAGGTTTGGGTGGGTGGTGTGGGTGTGTAGGTTTGGGTGGGTGGGTGTGGATGGGTTTGGGTGGGTGGGGGTGGGTTTGGGTGGATGTGGGCGAGTAGGTGGGTTTGGGTGGTTTTCAATGCGTAGGTGGGTGAGTCAGTGGGTGGTTTCGTGAGTGGGTGGGGGGTGGGGGTAGAGGGGTGGGTGGGTGAAGGTAGAGGGGTGGGTGGGTTTGAGTCAGTCGATTTGGTTGGGTTTGGGTGAGTGGGTGGTTGGGTCAGTGGTGGTTTGGTCAGTGGGTGGGGAGGTGGGTGGAGATGTGGGTGGAGTGATGGGTGGGGAGGGGGTGTACGTTAGGATGCACACATCACGGCTGTCAATCTTATTACATGTGTGTGCGCGTGTGTCTGTCCCGTGACCTCCTGCCAGCAGCGAGCCTTCGACACTTCACGTGACAGCCTCAAAGTGCACCTGGCCTGGCACCGTGGTGATGTCCCTGTCACTTCGTGGCGAATGGCGGCTCTTGGTATTGGTGTGCGTGTCGGGAGCGGTAGTGTCGCGCGGTTTAGGGCACTGCGCTACGAACCCGGCGACCCGAGTTCAATTCCCGCTCACGGCCCACAGTGACGATTATCTGACCCGGTCCTTGGCCTCCCCTAGGTCGACTCAGCCTCAAATGAGTACCCCGGTGCCTCGCGTAAGAACATCGCCACTAGGGGCGTGGTGCTGGCCACCCACCCCCCTCATGTGGCCGTTCCGGCCTTCGTAGGTGCTGCTCGCTCACCGAACTTGCCCCAGCAGCCTGCTAGGGCTACACGGGGGACCTCCGTCTGCGTAACGCGGGCAAGCGAGCGAGTCTCACCAGGCCGTACGCCGTGCTGCGCTCGTGCTCGGCCGTGACGTCCGCCACGTAGGCGAACACCACGGAAAAGGTGACCGAGAAGATCCCGGAGATGGAGATCACGGCAAAGTACCACCTGCGCAACCACGGGCAACACGGGAACCGCACACGCACCGCACACGCACGTGTCTCTCTATGCTGTGCGTATGCCGTGCGTATAGTGTGTGTATGCTGTGTGTATAGTGTGTGTATGCTGTGTGTATGCTGTGTGTATAGTGTGTGTGTGTGCTGTGCATATGGTGTGTGTGTGTGCTGTGCATATGCTGTGCGTATAGTGTGTGTGTATGCTATGCGTATAGAGTGTGTGCTGTGCGTATAGAGTGTGTGCGTGCTGTGTGTATAGAGTGTGTGTGTGCTGTGTGTATATAGTGTGTGTGTGCTGTGCGTATAGAGTGTGTGTGCTGTGCGTATAGTGTGTGTGTGTGCTGTGCGTATAGTGTGTGTGTGCTGTGCGTATAGAGTGTGTGTGTGCTGTGTGTATAGTGTGTGTGTGCTGTGTGTATAGTGTGTGTGTGTGCTGTGCGTATAGAGTGTGTGTGTGCTGTGTGTATAGTGTGTGTGTGCTGTGTGTATAGAGTGTGTGTATGCTGTGCGTATAGTGTGTGTGTGTGCTGTGCGTATAGAGTGTGTGTGTGCTGTGTGTATAGAGTGTGTATGCTGTGTGTATAGAGTGTGTGTGTGCTGTGCGTATAGAGTGTGTGTATGCTGTGTGTATAGTGTGTGTGTGTGCTGTGCGTATAGAGTGTGTGTATGCTGTGTGTATAGAGTGTGTGTGCTGTGCGTATAGAGTGTGTGTATGCTGTGTGTATAGTGTGTGTGCGTGCTGTGCGTATAGTGTGTGTGTGTGTGCTGTGTGTATAGTGTGTGTGTGCTGTGTGTATAGTGTGTGTGTGTGCTGTGCGTATAGAGTGTGTGTGTGCTGTGCGTATAGAGTGTGTGTATAGAGTGTGTATAGTGTGTGTGTGTGCTGTGTGTATAGAGTGTGTATGCTGTGCGTATAGAGTGTGTGTGTGCTGTGCGTATAGAGTGTGTGTGTGTGCTGTGTGTATAGTGTGTGTGTGTGCTGTGCGTATAGTGTGTGTGTGTGTGCTGTGCGTATAGTGTGTGTGTGCTGTGCGTATAGAGTGTGTGTGTGCTGTGTGTATAGTGTGTGTGTGCTGTGTGTATAGTGTGTGTGTGTGCTGTGCGTATAGAGTGTGTGTGTGCTGTGTGTATAGTGTGTGTGTGCTGTGTGTATAGTGTGTGTGTGTGCTGTGCGTATAGTGTGTGTGTGCTGTGGGTATAGAGTGTGTGTGTGCTGTGCGTATAGTGTGTGTGTGTGCTGTGTGTATAGTGTGTGTGTGCTGTGCGTATAGAGTGTGTGTGTGCTGTGTGTATAGTGTGTGTGTGCTGTGTGTATAGTGTGTGTGTGTGCTGTGCGTATAGAGTGTGTGTGTGCTGTGTGTATAGTGTGTGTGTGCTGTGTGTATAGTGTGTGTGTGCTGTGCGTATAGAGTGTGTGTGTGCTGTGCGTATAGAGTGTGTGTGTGCTGTGCGTATAGTGTGTGTGTGTGCTGTGTGTATAGTGTGTGTGTGCTGTGCGTATAGAGTGTGTGTGTGCTGTGTGTATAGTGTGTGTGTGCTGTGTGTATAGTGTGTGTGTGTGCTGTGCGTATAGAGTGTGTGTGTGCTGTGTGTATAGTGTGTGTGTGCTGTGCGTATAGAGTGTGTGTATGCTGTGCGTATAGTGTGTGTGTGTGCTGTGCGTATAGAGTGTGTGTGTGCTGTGCGTATAGAGTGTGTGTATGCTGTGCGTATAGTGTGTGTGTGTGCTGTGTGTATAGTGTGTGTGTATGCTGTGCGTATAGAGTGTGTGTGTGCTGTGCGTATAGAGTGTGTGTGTGCTGTGCGTATAGAGTGTGTGTATGCTGTGTGTATAGAGTGTGTGTGTGCTGTGTGTATAGAGTGTGTGTGCTGTGCGTATAGTGTGTGTGTGTGCTGTGCGTATAGAGTGTGTGTGTGCTGTGCGTATAGAGTGTGTGTGTGCTGTGCGTATAGAGTGTGTGTGTGCTGTGCGTATAGAGTGTGTGTATGCTGTGTGTATAGAGTGTGTGTGTGCTGTGTGTATAGAGTGTGTGTGTGCTGTGCGTATAGTGTGTGTGTGTGCTGTGCGTATAGTGTGTGTGTGTGCTGTGTGTATAGAGTGTGTGTGTGCTGTGCGTATAGTGTGTGTGTGTGCTGTGCGTATAGAGTGTGTGTGTGCTGTGTGTATAGTGTGTGTGTGCTGTGTGTATAGTGTGTGTGTGTGCTGTGCGTATAGAGTGTGTGTGTGCTGTGTGTATAGTGTGTGTGTGCTGTGCGTATAGAGTGTGTGTATGCTGTGCGTATAGAGTGTGTGTATGCTGTGCGTATAGTGTGTGTGTGTGCTGTGCGTATAGAGTGTGTGTGTGCTGTGCGTATAGAGTGTGTGTATGCTGTGCGTATAGTGTGTGTGTGTGCTGTGTGTATAGTGTGTGTGTATGCTGTGCGTATAGAGTGTGTGTGTGCTGTGCGTATAGAGTGTGTGTGTGCTGTGCGTATAGAGTGTGTGTGTGCTGTGCGTATAGAGTGTGTGTATGCTGTGTGTATAGAGTGTGTGTGTGCTGTGTGTATAGAGTGTGTGTGCTGTGCGTATAGTGTGTGTGTGTGCTGTGCGTATAGAGTGTGTGTGTGCTGTGCGTATAGAGTGTGTGTGTGCTGTGCGTATAGAGTGTGTGTGTGCTGTGCGTATAGAGTGTGTGTATGCTGTGTGTATAGAGTGTGTGTGTGCTGTGTGTATAGAGTGTGTGTGTGCTGTGCGTATAGTGTGTGTGTGTGCTGTGCGTATAGTGTGTGTGTGTGCTGTGTGTATAGAGTGTGTGTGTGCTGTGCGTATAGTGTGTGTGTGTGCTGTGCGTATAGAGTGTGTGTGTGCTGTGCGTATAGTGTGTGTGTGTGCTGTGCGTATAGAGTGTGTGTATGTGCTGTGCGTATAGAGTGTGTGTATGCTGTGTGTATAGTGTGTGTGTGTGCTGTGCGTATAGTGTGTGTGTGTGCTGTGCGTATAGAGTGTGTGTATGCTGTGCGTATAGTGTGTGTGTGTGCTGTGCGTATAGTGTGTGTGTGTGCTGTGCGTATAGAGTGTGTGTATGCTGTGTGTATAGTGTGTGTGTGTGCTGTGCGTATAGAGTGTGTGTGTGCTGTGCGTATAGAGTGTGTGTGTGTGCTGTGCGTATAGTGTGTGTGTATGCTGTGCGTATAGTGTGTGTGTATGCTGTGTGTATAGTGTGTGTATGCTGTGTGTATAGTGTGTGTATGCTGTGTGTATGCTGTGTGTATAGTGTGTGTGTGCTGTGTGTATAGAGTGTGTGTGCTGTGTGTATAGTGTGTGTGCTGTGCGTATAGTGTGTGTGTGTGCTGTGCGTATAGAGTGTGTGTGTGCTGTGTGTATAGTGTGTGTGTGTGCTGTGTGTATAGAGTGTGTGTGTGCTGTGTGTATAGAGTGTGTGTGTGCTGTGCGTATAGAGTGTGTGTGTGCTGTGTGTATAGAGTGTGTGTGCTGTGTGTATAGTGTGTGTGTGTGCTGTGTGTATAGAGTGTGTGTATGCTGTGCGTATAGAGTGTGTGTGTGCTGTGCGTATAGTGTGTGTGTGTGCTGTGCGTATAGAGTGTGTGTGTGCTGTGTGTATAGCAGAGATGTGGACTCGAGTCATGTGACTTGGACTCGAGTCAGACTCGAGTCATGAATTTGATGACTTGCGACTCGACTTGGACTTGCATAACAATGACTTTGTCCCACCTATGAGATGTGGACTCGAGTCATGTGACTTGGACTCGAGTCAGACTCGAGTCATGAATTTGATGACTTGCGACTCGACTTGGACTTGCATAACAATGACTTTGTCCCACCTCTGGTGTATAGTGTGTGTGTGTGCTGTGTGTATAGTGTGTGTGTGTGCTGTGTGTATAGAGTGTGTGTGTGCTGTGCGTATAGAGTGTGTGTGCCGTGCGTATAGAGTGTGTGTGTGCTGTGTGTATAGAGTGTGTGTGTGCTGTGTGTATAGAGTGTGTGTGTGCCGTGTGTATAGAGTGTGTGTGTGCCGTGCGTATATAGTGTGTGTGTGCTGTGTGTATAGTGTGTGTGTGTGCTGTGTGTATAGAGTGTGTGTGTGCCGTGTGTATAGAGTGTGTGTGTGCTGTGTGTATAGAGTGTGTGTGTGCCGTGTGTATAGAGTGTGTGTGTGCCGTGTGTATAGAGTGTGTGTGTGCTGTGCGTATAGAGTGTGTGTGCTGTGTGTATAGAGTGTGTGTGTGCTGTGCGTATAGAGTGTGTGTGTGCCGTGTGTATAGAGTGTGTGTGTGCCGTGTGTATAGAGTGTGTGTGTGCTGTGCGTATAGAGTGTGTGTGCTGTGCGTATATAGTGTGTGTGCTGTGTGTATAGAGTGTGTGTGTGCTGTGTGTATAGAGTGTGTGTGTGCTGTGTGTATAGAGTGTGTGTGTGCCGTGTGTATAGAGTGTGTGTGTGCTGTGCGTATAGAGTGTGTGTGTGCTGTGTGTATATAGTGTGTGTGTGCTGTGTGTATATAGTGTGTGTGTGCTGTGCGTATAGAGTGTGTGTGTGCTGTGCGTATAGAGTGTGTGTGTGCTGTGCGTATAGTGTGTGTGTGTGCTGTGCGTATAGAGTGTGTGTGTGCTGTGTGTATAGTGTGTGTGTGTGCTGTGTGTATAGTGTGTGTGTGTGCTGTGTGTATAGTGTGTGTGTGTGCTGTGTGTATAGAGTGTGTGTGTGCTGTGCGTATAGAGTGTGTGTGCCGTGCGTATAGAGTGTGTGTGTGCTGTGTGTATAGAGTGTGTGTGTGCTGTGCGTATAGAGTGTGTGTGTGCTGTGTGTATAGAGTGTGTGTGTGCTGTGCGTATAGAGTGTGTGTGTGCTGTGCGTATAGAGTGTGTGTGCCGTGCGTATAGAGTGTGTGCGTGCTGTGTGTATAGAGTGTGTGTGTGTGCTGTGCGTATAGTGTGTGTGTGTGCTGTGTGTATAGAGTGTGTGTGTGCTGTGCGTATAGAGTGTGTGTGTGCCGTGCGTATAGTGTGTGTGTGTGTGCTGTGCGTATAGAGTGTGTGTGTGCTGTGTGTATAGAGTGTGTATGCTGTGTGTATAGAGTGTGTGTGTGCTGTGCGTATAGAGTGTGTGTATGCTGTGTGTATAGTGTGTGTGTGTGCTGTGCGTATAGAGTGTGTGTATGCTGTGTGTATAGAGTGTGTGTGCTGTGCGTATAGAGTGTGTGTATGCTGTGTGTATAGTGTGTGTGCGTGCTGTGCGTATAGTGTGTGTGTGTGTGCTGTGTGTATAGTGTGTGTGTGCTGTGTGTATAGTGTGTGTGTGTGCTGTGCGTATAGAGTGTGTGTGTGCTGTGCGTATAGAGTGTGTGTATAGAGTGTGTATAGTGTGTGTGTGTGCTGTGTGTATAGAGTGTGTATGCTGTGCGTATAGAGTGTGTGTGTGCTGTGCGTATAGAGTGTGTGTGTGTGCTGTGTGTATAGTGTGTGTGTGTGCTGTGCGTATAGTGTGTGTGTGTGTGCTGTGCGTATAGTGTGTGTGTGCTGTGCGTATAGAGTGTGTGTGTGCTGTGTGTATAGTGTGTGTGTGCTGTGTGTATAGTGTGTGTGTGTGCTGTGCGTATAGAGTGTGTGTGTGCTGTGTGTATAGTGTGTGTGTGCTGTGTGTATAGTGTGTGTGTGTGCTGTGCGTATAGTGTGTGTGTGCTGTGGGTATAGAGTGTGTGTGTGCTGTGCGTATAGTGTGTGTGTGTGCTGTGTGTATAGTGTGTGTGTGCTGTGCGTATAGAGTGTGTATGCTGTGTGTATGCTGTGTGTATAGTGTGTGTGTGCTGTGTGTATAGAGTGTGTGTGCTGTGTGTATAGTGTGTGTGCTGTGCGTATAGTGTGTGTGTGTGCTGTGCGTATAGAGTGTGTGTGTGCTGTGTGTATAGTGTGTGTGTGTGCTGTGTGTATAGAGTGTGTGTGTGCTGTGTGTATAGAGTGTGTGTGTGCTGTGCGTATAGAGTGTGTGTGTGCTGTGTGTATAGAGTGTGTGTGCTGTGTGTATAGTGTGTGTGTGTGCTGTGTGTATAGAGTGTGTGTATGCTGTGCGTATAGAGTGTGTGTGTGCTGTGCGTATAGTGTGTGTGTGTGCTGTGCGTATAGAGTGTGTGTGTGCTGTGTGTATAGCAGAGATGTGGACTCGAGTCATGTGACTTGGACTCGAGTCAGACTCGAGTCATGAATTTGATGACTTGCGACTCGACTTGGACTTGCATAACAATGACTTTGTCCCACCTATGAGATGTGGACTCGAGTCATGTGACTTGGACTCGAGTCAGACTCGAGTCATGAATTTGATGACTTGCGACTCGACTTGGACTTGCATAACAATGACTTTGTCCCACCTCTGGTGTATAGTGTGTGTGTGTGCTGTGTGTATAGTGTGTGTGTGTGCTGTGTGTATAGAGTGTGTGTGTGCTGTGCGTATAGAGTGTGTGTGCCGTGCGTATAGAGTGTGTGTGTGCTGTGTGTATAGAGTGTGTGTGTGCTGTGTGTATAGAGTGTGTGTGTGCCGTGTGTATAGAGTGTGTGTGTGCCGTGCGTATATAGTGTGTGTGTGCTGTGTGTATAGTGTGTGTGTGTGCTGTGTGTATAGAGTGTGTGTGTGCCGTGTGTATAGAGTGTGTGTGTGCTGTGTGTATAGAGTGTGTGTGTGCCGTGTGTATAGAGTGTGTGTGTGCCGTGTGTATAGAGTGTGTGTGTGCTGTGCGTATAGAGTGTGTGTGCTGTGTGTATAGAGTGTGTGTGTGCTGTGCGTATAGAGTGTGTGTGTGCCGTGTGTATAGAGTGTGTGTGTGCCGTGTGTATAGAGTGTGTGTGTGCTGTGCGTATAGAGTGTGTGTGCTGTGCGTATATAGTGTGTGTGCTGTGTGTATAGAGTGTGTGTGTGCTGTGTGTATAGAGTGTGTGTGTGCTGTGTGTATAGAGTGTGTGTGTGCCGTGTGTATAGAGTGTGTGTGTGCTGTGCGTATAGAGTGTGTGTGTGCTGTGTGTATATAGTGTGTGTGTGCTGTGTGTATATAGTGTGTGTGTGCTGTGCGTATAGAGTGTGTGTGTGCTGTGCGTATAGAGTGTGTGTGTGCTGTGCGTATAGTGTGTGTGTGTGCTGTGCGTATAGAGTGTGTGTGTGCTGTGTGTATAGTGTGTGTGTGTGCTGTGTGTATAGTGTGTGTGTGTGCTGTGTGTATAGTGTGTGTGTGTGCTGTGTGTATAGAGTGTGTGTGTGCTGTGCGTATAGAGTGTGTGTGCCGTGCGTATAGAGTGTGTGTGTGCTGTGTGTATAGAGTGTGTGTGTGCTGTGCGTATAGAGTGTGTGTGTGCTGTGTGTATAGAGTGTGTGTGTGCTGTGCGTATAGAGTGTGTGTGTGCTGTGCGTATAGAGTGTGTGTGCCGTGCGTATAGAGTGTGTGCGTGCTGTGTGTATAGAGTGTGTGTGTGTGCTGTGCGTATAGTGTGTGTGTGTGCTGTGTGTATAGAGTGTGTGTGTGCTGTGCGTATAGAGTGTGTGTGTGCCGTGCGTATAGTGTGTGTGTGTGTGCTGTGCGTATAGAGTGTGTGTGTGCTGTGTGTATAGAGTGTGTATGCTGTGTGTATAGAGTGTGTGTGTGCTGTGCGTATAGAGTGTGTGTATGCTGTGTGTATAGTGTGTGTGTGTGCTGTGCGTATAGAGTGTGTGTATGCTGTGTGTATAGAGTGTGTGTGCTGTGCGTATAGAGTGTGTGTATGCTGTGTGTATAGTGTGTGTGCGTGCTGTGCGTATAGTGTGTGTGTGTGTGCTGTGTGTATAGTGTGTGTGTGCTGTGTGTATAGTGTGTGTGTGTGCTGTGCGTATAGAGTGTGTGTGTGCTGTGCGTATAGAGTGTGTGTATAGAGTGTGTATAGTGTGTGTGTGTGCTGTGTGTATAGAGTGTGTATGCTGTGCGTATAGAGTGTGTGTGTGCTGTGCGTATAGAGTGTGTGTGTGTGCTGTGTGTATAGTGTGTGTGTGTGCTGTGCGTATAGTGTGTGTGTGTGTGCTGTGCGTATAGTGTGTGTGTGCTGTGCGTATAGAGTGTGTGTGTGCTGTGTGTATAGTGTGTGTGTGCTGTGTGTATAGTGTGTGTGTGTGCTGTGCGTATAGAGTGTGTGTGTGCTGTGTGTATAGTGTGTGTGTGCTGTGTGTATAGTGTGTGTGTGTGCTGTGCGTATAGTGTGTGTGTGCTGTGGGTATAGAGTGTGTGTGTGCTGTGCGTATAGTGTGTGTGTGTGCTGTGTGTATAGTGTGTGTGTGCTGTGCGTATAGAGTGTGTGTGTGCTGTGTGTATAGTGTGTGTGTGCTGTGTGTATAGTGTGTGTGTGTGCTGTGCGTATAGAGTGTGTGTGTGCTGTGTGTATAGTGTGTGTGTGCTGTGTGTATAGTGTGTGTGTGCTGTGCGTATAGAGTGTGTGTGTGCTGTGCGTATAGAGTGTGTGTGTGCTGTGCGTATAGAGTGTGTGTATGCTGTGCGTATAGTGTGTGTGTGTGCTGTGTGTATAGTGTGTGTGTATGCTGTGCGTATAGAGTGTGTGTGTGCTGTGCGTATAGAGTGTGTGTGTGCTGTGCGTATAGAGTGTGTGTATGCTGTGTGTATAGAGTGTGTGTGTGCTGTGTGTATAGAGTGTGTGTGCTGTGCGTATAGTGTGTGTGTGTGCTGTGCGTATAGAGTGTGTGTGTGCTGTGCGTATAGAGTGTGTGTGTGCTGTGCGTATAGAGTGTGTGTGTGCTGTGCGTATAGAGTGTGTGTATGCTGTGTGTATAGAGTGTGTGTGTGCTGTGTGTATAGAGTGTGTGTGTGCTGTGCGTATAGTGTGTGTGTGTGCTGTGCGTATAGTGTGTGTGTGTGCTGTGTGTATAGAGTGTGTGTGTGCTGTGCGTATAGTGTGTGTGTGTGCTGTGCGTATAGAGTGTGTGTGTGCTGTGTGTATAGTGTGTGTGTGCTGTGTGTATAGTGTGTGTGTGTGCTGTGCGTATAGAGTGTGTGTGTGCTGTGTGTATAGTGTGTGTGTGCTGTGCGTATAGAGTGTGTGTATGCTGTGCGTATAGAGTGTGTGTATGCTGTGCGTATAGTGTGTGTGTGTGCTGTGCGTATAGAGTGTGTGTGTGCTGTGCGTATAGAGTGTGTGTATGCTGTGCGTATAGTGTGTGTGTGTGCTGTGTGTATAGTGTGTGTGTATGCTGTGCGTATAGAGTGTGTGTGTGCTGTGCGTATAGAGTGTGTGTGTGCTGTGCGTATAGAGTGTGTGTGTGCTGTGCGTATAGAGTGTGTGTATGCTGTGTGTATAGAGTGTGTGTGTGCTGTGTGTATAGAGTGTGTGTGCTGTGCGTATAGTGTGTGTGTGTGCTGTGCGTATAGAGTGTGTGTGTGCTGTGCGTATAGAGTGTGTGTGTGCTGTGCGTATAGAGTGTGTGTGTGCTGTGCGTATAGAGTGTGTGTATGCTGTGTGTATAGAGTGTGTGTGTGCTGTGTGTATAGAGTGTGTGTGTGCTGTGCGTATAGTGTGTGTGTGTGCTGTGCGTATAGTGTGTGTGTGTGCTGTGTGTATAGAGTGTGTGTGTGCTGTGCGTATAGTGTGTGTGTGTGCTGTGCGTATAGAGTGTGTGTGTGCTGTGCGTATAGTGTGTGTGTGTGCTGTGCGTATAGAGTGTGTGTATGTGCTGTGCGTATAGAGTGTGTGTATGCTGTGTGTATAGTGTGTGTGTGTGCTGTGCGTATAGTGTGTGTGTGTGCTGTGCGTATAGAGTGTGTGTATGCTGTGCGTATAGTGTGTGTGTGTGCTGTGCGTATAGTGTGTGTGTGTGCTGTGCGTATAGAGTGTGTGTATGCTGTGTGTATAGTGTGTGTGTGTGCTGTGCGTATAGAGTGTGTGTGTGCTGTGCGTATAGAGTGTGTGTGTGTGCTGTGCGTATAGTGTGTGTGTATGCTGTGCGTATAGTGTGTGTGTATGCTGTGTGTATAGTGTGTGTATGCTGTGTGTATAGTGTGTGTATGCTGTGTGTATGCTGTGTGTATAGTGTGTGTGTGCTGTGTGTATAGAGTGTGTGTGCTGTGTGTATAGTGTGTGTGCTGTGCGTATAGTGTGTGTGTGTGCTGTGCGTATAGAGTGTGTGTGTGCTGTGTGTATAGTGTGTGTGTGTGCTGTGTGTATAGAGTGTGTGTGTGCTGTGTGTATAGAGTGTGTGTGTGCTGTGCGTATAGAGTGTGTGTGTGCTGTGTGTATAGAGTGTGTGTGCTGTGTGTATAGTGTGTGTGTGTGCTGTGTGTATAGAGTGTGTGTATGCTGTGCGTATAGAGTGTGTGTGTGCTGTGCGTATAGTGTGTGTGTGTGCTGTGCGTATAGAGTGTGTGTGTGCTGTGTGTATAGCAGAGATGTGGACTCGAGTCATGTGACTTGGACTCGAGTCAGACTCGAGTCATGAATTTGATGACTTGCGACTCGACTTGGACTTGCATAACAATGACTTTGTCCCACCTATGAGATGTGGACTCGAGTCATGTGACTTGGACTCGAGTCAGACTCGAGTCATGAATTTGATGACTTGCGACTCGACTTGGACTTGCATAACAATGACTTTGTCCCACCTCTGGTGTATAGTGTGTGTGTGTGCTGTGTGTATAGTGTGTGTGTGTGCTGTGTGTATAGAGTGTGTGTGTGCTGTGCGTATAGAGTGTGTGTGCCGTGCGTATAGAGTGTGTGTGTGCTGTGTGTATAGAGTGTGTGTGTGCTGTGTGTATAGAGTGTGTGTGTGCCGTGTGTATAGAGTGTGTGTGTGCCGTGCGTATATAGTGTGTGTGTGCTGTGTGTATAGTGTGTGTGTGTGCTGTGTGTATAGAGTGTGTGTGTGCCGTGTGTATAGAGTGTGTGTGTGCTGTGTGTATAGAGTGTGTGTGTGCCGTGTGTATAGAGTGTGTGTGTGCCGTGTGTATAGAGTGTGTGTGTGCTGTGCGTATAGAGTGTGTGTGCTGTGTGTATAGAGTGTGTGTGTGCTGTGCGTATAGAGTGTGTGTGTGCCGTGTGTATAGAGTGTGTGTGTGCCGTGTGTATAGAGTGTGTGTGTGCTGTGCGTATAGAGTGTGTGTGCTGTGCGTATATAGTGTGTGTGCTGTGTGTATAGAGTGTGTGTGTGCTGTGTGTATAGAGTGTGTGTGTGCTGTGTGTATAGAGTGTGTGTGTGCCGTGTGTATAGAGTGTGTGTGTGCTGTGCGTATAGAGTGTGTGTGTGCTGTGTGTATATAGTGTGTGTGTGCTGTGTGTATATAGTGTGTGTGTGCTGTGCGTATAGAGTGTGTGTGTGCTGTGCGTATAGAGTGTGTGTGTGCTGTGCGTATAGTGTGTGTGTGTGCTGTGCGTATAGAGTGTGTGTGTGCTGTGTGTATAGTGTGTGTGTGTGCTGTGTGTATAGTGTGTGTGTGTGCTGTGTGTATAGTGTGTGTGTGTGCTGTGTGTATAGAGTGTGTGTGTGCTGTGCGTATAGAGTGTGTGTGCCGTGCGTATAGAGTGTGTGTGTGCTGTGTGTATAGAGTGTGTGTGTGCTGTGCGTATAGAGTGTGTGTGTGCTGTGTGTATAGAGTGTGTGTGTGCTGTGCGTATAGAGTGTGTGTGTGCTGTGCGTATAGAGTGTGTGTGCCGTGCGTATAGAGTGTGTGCGTGCTGTGTGTATAGAGTGTGTGTGTGTGCTGTGCGTATAGTGTGTGTGTGTGCTGTGTGTATAGAGTGTGTGTGTGCTGTGCGTATAGAGTGTGTGTGTGCCGTGCGTATAGTGTGTGTGTGTGTGCTGTGCGTATAGAGTGTGTGTGTGCTGTGTGTATAGAGTGTGTGTGTGCTGTGTGTATAGAGTGTGTGTGTGCTGTGTGTATAGAGTGTGTGTGTGCCGTGTGTATAGAGTGTGTGTGTGCCGTGCGTATAGAGTGTGTGCGTGCTGTGCGTATAGAGTGTGTGTGTGCTGTGTGTATAGAGTGTGTGTGTGCTGTGTGTATAGAGTGTGTGTGTGCTGTGTGTATAGAGTGTGTGTGTGCCGTGCGTATAGAGTGTGTGCGTGCTGTGCGTATAGAGTGTGTGTGTGCTGTGCGTATAGAGTGTGTGTGTGCTGTGCGTATAGAGTGTGTGTGTGCTGTGTGTATAGAGTGTCTGTGTGCTGTGTGTATAGAGTGTGTGTGTGCCGTGCGTATAGAGTGTGTGTGTGCTGTGCGTATAGAGTGTGTGTGTGCTGTGCGTATAGAGTGTGTGTGTGCTGTGTGTATAGAGTGTGTGTGTGCTGTGTGTATAGAGTGTGTGTGTGCCGTGCGTATAGAGTGTGTGTGTGCTGTGCGTATAGAGTGTGTGTGTGCTGTGCGTATAGAGTGTGTGTGTGCTGTGTGTATAGAGTGTGTGTATGCTGTGTGTATAGTGTGTGTGTGCTGTGTGTATAGAGTGTGTGTGTGCTGTGTGTATAGTGTGTGTGTGTGCTGTGTGTATAGAGTGTGTGCGTGCATGTGTGTGCGTGCGTGTGCGTGCGTGTGCGTGCGTGCGTGGTACCAGGGGCTAATCTTCATGAGCGGGATCGGGGCGCAGGTGAAGAAGACGGTGAGCAGCAGGAAGGACTTGCGGCCCCACACGTCCGACAGGGCCCCAATCAGAGGGGCGCTCAGGAACGACAGCAGCCCCTACCGTGGGTGGGGTGGGGGGGGGGGGTCATGGGGGGAGGGAGAGAGGTGAGGGGAGGCACGTGGAGGGAGAGGGGGGGGTCACGGGGGAGGGAGAGAGGGGAGGGGGGCCATGGGGGTGGGAGAGGGGGGGGGTCACGGGGGAGAGAGAGAGGGGAGGGGGGGGCCATGGGGGTGGGAGAGGGGGGGGTCACGGGGGAGAGAGAGAGAGGGGAGGGGAGGCACGCGGGAGGGAGAGAGGGGGGGGGTCATGAGGGAGAGGGGGGGGTCATGGGGGTGGGAGAGGAGGGGGGGGGTCACGGTGGAGGAAGAGAGGGGAGGGGAGGCACAGGGACGTGTCTTGTCCAGATAAAATAAAGTAAAACGACAAGGATATACGAGTCAAGTGGGCAATGTTAGTCTATGGGTAATGTTACTTTATGGGCAGTGTTAGTCTATGGCTAGGCAATGTAAGTCTAGATGCCACTGTTTCTTCACGTTCTGCAGATGTAGATGCCACTGGTTCTTCACGTTCTGCAGAAGTAGATGCCACTGGTTCTTCACGTTCTGCAGATGTAGATGCCACTGTTTCTTCACGTTCTGCAGATGTAGATGCCACTGTTTCTTCACGTTCTGCAGAAGTAGATGCCACTGTTTCTTCACGTTCTGCAGATGTAGATGCCACTGGTTCTTCACGTTCTGCAGATGTAGATGCCACTGGTTCTTCACGTTCTACAGATGTAGATGCCACTGGTTCTTCACGTTCTGCAGATGTAGATGCCACTGGTTCTTCACGTTCTGCAGAAGTAGATGCCACTGGTTCTTCACGTTCTGCAGATGTAGATGCCACTGGTTCTTCACGTTCTGCAGATGTAGATGCCACTGGTTCTTCACGTTCTACAGATGTAGATGCCACTGGTTCTTCACGTTCTGCAGATGTAGATGCCACTGGTTCTTCACGTTCTGCAGATGCCACTGGTGCTTCACGTTGTGCAGATGTAGATGCCACTGGTTCTTCGCGTTCTGCAGATGTAGATGCCACTGGTTCTTCACGTTCTGCAGATGTAGATGCCACTGGTTCTTCACGTTCTGCAGATGTAGATGCCACTGGTTCTTCACGTTCTGCAGATGTAGATGCTACTGGTTCTTCACGTTCTGAGGATGTAGATGCCACTGGTTCTTCACGTTCTGCAGATGTAGATATGCCACTGGTTCTTCACGTTCTGCAGATGTAGATGCCACTGGTGCTTCACGTTGTGCAGATGTAGATGCCACTGGTTCTTCGCGTTCTGCAGATGTAGATGCCACTGGTTCTTCACGTTCTGCAGACGTAGATGTCGCTGGTTCTTCACATTCTGCAGATGTAGATGCCACTGGTTCTTCACATTCTGCAAATGCCACTGGTTCTTCACGTTCTGCAGATGTAGATACCACTGGTTCTTCACGTTCTGCAGACGTATATTCCACTGGTTCTTGACGTTCTGCAGATGTAGATGCCACTGGTTCTTCACGTTCTGCAGATGTAGATACCACTGGTTCTTCACATTCTGCAAATGCCACTGGTTCTTCACGTTCTGCAGATGTAGATGCCACTGGTTCTTCACGTTCTGCAGATGTAGATACCACTGGTTCTTCACATTCTGCAAATGCCACTGGTTCTTCACGTTCTGCAGACGTAGATGCCACTGGTTCATCACGTTCTGCAGACGTAGATGCCACTGGTTCATCACGTTCTGCAGATGCCACTGGTTCTTCACGTTCTGCAGACGTAGATGCCACTGGTTCATCACGTTCTGCAGATGTAGATGCCACTGGTTCATCACGTTCTGCAGATGCCACTGGTTCATCACGTTCTGCAGACGTAGATGCCACTGGTTCATCACGTTCTGCAGATGCCACTGGTTCTTCACGTTCTGCAGATGTAGATGCCACTGGTTCATCACGTTCTGCAGATGTAGATGCCACTGGTTCTTCACGATCTGCAGATGTAGATGCCACCACCGCCATCTATTGCCCGACGGTTGAACCTACGACTCTCGGTTCGAACAGGCAACTGGACATTACGGAGCAGATTTGTTCGTATCTCTGAAAGTTCTACAGGCTTTTTGTTTCTCCTCCCCCACAATGGGAAATGACCCTCGCGATTTGCAAAAGGATCAAAGGCTCGACGTCACATGGGAGGGTAACCGACGTTTGTGCCACGCATGGTCAGCTGCCATCGGTGGCGGGGGAGGTGGGGGGGGGAGGGCGGGCGGTGGGGATCGCCCTCGGCCTAAACAATAACACAAACCACAACCGGCCATTGGGACGGTTGAGATGAGGTGAGGTGAGACGGGGTGCAAAGTGCGCTGTGGTGACAAGCCCGGGGACGCTGAAGCAACGCCACCGCCGCCCCCTCCCGCGCGCCCCGTAAGCGCGCAAAATCCTTTATAACCTCGCGTCAACAGCCATGGCACGCACGCACGCACGAGCGGTCAGGTGTGCGTTTTCAGGCTGGCGTGTTCATGCATGCGTGTTCAAGCGTGCGTGTTCGTGCATGTTTAAACGTGCGTGCGTGTTCAAGTGTGCCTGTTTCTAATTTTCTTTGCATGTTCAGGCGTACGCGTTCAAGCATTCATGCGTGTTCAAGCATCCATGCGTGTTCAAGCATTGCCCGCCTGTTCAAGCGTACCTGTTCAAGCATGTGTGTTCAAGCGTGCGTGCGTGTTCAAGCATACCTGCCTGTTCAAGCGTGCGTGCGTGTTCAAGCATGCCTGCCTGTTCAAGCGTGCCTGTCTGTTCAAGCGTGCCTGTCTGTTCAATAATGTGTGTTCAAGCGTGCGTGTTCAAGCGCGCCTGTTCAAGCATGTGTGTTCAAGTATGCCTGTTCAAGCGTCCCTGCCTGTTCAAGCGTACGCGTTCCATCGTGCGTGTTCAAGCGTGCCTGTTCAAGCGTGTGTGTTCAAGCGTGTGTGTTCAAGCGTGCGTGCCTGTTCAAGCGTGTGTGTTCAAGCGTGTGTGTTCAAGCGTGTGTGTTCAAGCGTGCGTGCGTGTTCAAGCGTACCTGCCTGTTCAAGCGTACGTGTTCCATCGTGCGTGTTCAAGCGTGCGCGTTCAAGCATGCGCGTTCAAGCGTGTGCGCGTGCGTACCTTCACGCCCTGTATGAGCCCGTTCATGAGGAATGTGTGCTGCGGGAATGTCTCGTGAAGAACCTTTAGAAAGACACACGACCCAACAAGGCGGCCCAAGCCACGACCAAACTGCAGTGAGGAATGGGTTTCGACGATTTGACAACCGCGCTGTGGAATCCCACTTATGCGACAGTGACAGAGGTGGTGGCGGTGGCGGCGTTGTTGATTATACGGATGGTGGTGGTAGTTAGGGTGGTGGCGTTGATGTCGGTGGTCGTGACCGGTGGCAGTGTCGGCGATGAATGCGGATGGCGGCGGGGGTATTTGACGTTAGCGAGTGATGGTATTCTATGGCGGTGGTGACGGTGGAGGTTTTACAGCGGTAGCGGTGATCTCAGCCACGCCGCGGACGATGGAATATACCGTGGTGCTGATGTCACCGATGGTGATAGCATTGCTGATATGATTTGAGCGTGACAGCGTTCAGTACTGGGAATATTACTGATGTTATTCATTCATTATGCAATTTTATTATGGCGGCAGTGGTGCGGTAACAGCGGTAACCGTGGTGGAAGTGGCGAGGGTGATGTCTGCAGTGGTACCGACGTTGGTAGTGACAGTGATGACGATGATGACGGCGTTAAGACGAGCGTGACGATGGCAGTAGTGATCCAAGAGATGGTGCTGCTGCCGATGGCGGTTGCAGCGAGACTGCTGATGATGATGGGAAAGATGTCGATGGTAGCAGTGACAGTGACGCTGCTGTTACCGACAGCAGCGATGATGGCGGCTGTGACGTTCAGTTGATGATACTGCCAATGGTGATGGTAGTGATAGTGATGATGCGGATGACGATGGCAATGATGCCAATAACGACGACAATAACGGTGCTGTCAGTGATGGCAGCGATGACGGCGGTAGTAGCCCGAACTGCAGGTACTGGTAAGCATAACAGCGATGGCAGTGACAACCACTATGGTGATGATGACGATGACGACAATGATGACGACGACATCGACGACAACATCGACATCGACGACATCGACGACGATGACGACATCGACGACGACGACGACGACATCGACGACGACATCGACGACGACGACGACGACATCGACGACGACGACATCGACGACGACATCGACGACGACGACATCGACGACGATGACGACATCGATGACGACACCGATGACGACAACAACACGTTAGAGGAGGGGCGGGCCGTCTCACCGTGAGCGTGGGGGCCGTGAGGAGGCCCCATGCGAAGAACTCGAGGAAGATGACGATGACAGCGTGGTACACACTCGGCTGTCCAAACCCCTGGGGCTGAATGCACACACGCACGCACGCAACGCGCACACACACACACACGCACACAAGACAACGATCCCCCGTGTAATCGTAACAGACTGTTGGGGCAAGTGCTGTTAGCGAGTAGCACCTAAGAAGGCCGGCACGGCACACGAGGGGGTGGGTGGCAAGCACCATGCCCGACCGCCTCTGTCTCCCCAGTGGCAATGTTTTTACACACCGAACCAGTTGACTAATTTGAGGCCGAGAGGACCTAGGGGAGGCCCAGGACCGGTTCAAACAATCGTCACTGATGTTGGCCGTGAGCGCAGCCCGCTAACCGCTACCGCTCCCCACACACACACACATACACACACACATACACACACACATACACACACACATACACACACACAGACATACACACACACATACACACACACACAGAGAGAGACGCGGAGGATAGCCCGTCACGCGATAAACACTACTTCCATATGGCAGAAGCGCTTCTGAAAACACGTGATGCAGTGTGCGAGTCCAAGGGTCTCTGTGTGATGAGTGTATGGGTTAGTATAGGTCTGTGTGATCAGTCCATGGGTTTTTATGGGTCTCTGTGTGATGAGTCTATGGGTTTCTATGGGTCTCTGTGTGATCAGTCCATGGGTTTCTATGGGTCTCTGTGTGATCAGTCCATGGGTTTCTATGGGTCTCTGTGTGATGAGTCTATGGGTTAGTATAGGTCTGTGTGATCAGTCCATGGGTTTTTATGGGTCTCTGTGTGATGAGTCTATGGGTTTCTATGGGTCTCTATGATGAGTCCATGGGTTTCTATGGGTCTCTGTGTGATGAGTCTATGGGTTTCTATGGGTTTCTATGGGTCTCTGTGTGCGGGTCCATGTGATGATAAGCCACGTCGTTGTGCTATCATTTGTGGTTCTTGTTGCTTCTGAATAGGAGCTCAGTAAATCAAAAATAGTAAAGTTTTAGTTTAGTTTTAATTCTATTTATTTCATCAAATCACATAGAATTATTGCATTTATCTTTTAACGAATGTTCAAACTGACCTCTATTGACATGAATTAATTTAGGAAAATGTTTTACGTAAGATTACAGGTGTGCTCTTTTGAACATTCATCGAGCTTAAAATTAGCACCTCGGCCTTAACATGGTGTTGTGTTCATTTGAAGCTTTCCTGACTGCAGGAATCCATCCTCTTTGGATCTTTCGGTAAAGTCACGGAGGAAGCAAATAAAATAAAATAGATCACGACGTTTCGGGCGCAACACAAGCGTCCATCAACAGGTGGGAAAGCGTGGCCTGCTGCTGATGCAGACGGTTTTAAAAAGGTTTAAAACAGTCTGCATCAGCAGCAGACCATGGTCTCTCTCTCTCTCTCTCCCCTCGTGGTGGTCGCCTGGATTTTTCTCCGGGTCGTCCGTTTTTCCCTCCACATTTAGAATCAACGTCACGAGTTTTAGAGGATTTGGCCGCAATACATTTCCACGTGAGATGATGATAAGGCACTTCGTCGAGCTGTCATTTGTGATGGCCAGGTTGCTTCAGAAAAAAACAGTTATACAGCTCAGTGGGCCTTACCTGGTAAAATATAAAAGATTAATAGTTTAGTTTACAATTAATTATATTCAAAAGTGCTATTCCTCCTATGTTGAAAAAGTTCAGACTACATGGGTTCCGAAATGGGTCCATAGTTTGGGTTGCATGGCCAAAGCCGCAATACTGTGGCTTGTCTTTAATGTACCTCTATGTATCTCTGTGTGTCTCGTTGGCTCTCTATGGGCCTCTGTATCTCCGTAAGTCTCTATGGGTTTACTGTACGGTGAAGAATTTGTAGTTGCATGGCCACAACCGCATTACTGTGGCTTGTGTCTTTAATTTTCCATCCATTAAGGAGATGTGCACATTGGACCGTTGCTGATGTTCTGATGCAGTTGATGGCTGCACCAATGGTGAGTTGGTGGGTGACTGGGTGAGTGTGGGAGTTGATGATTACATCAGTGGTGAGTGGGTGGGTGGGTGACTGGGTGAGTGAGTGAGGGAGTTGATGGTTGCATCAGTGCTGAGTGGGTGACTGGGAGAGTGTGTCAGTGAGCTGATGGTTATACGAGTAGTGTCTTCGAAGGTGTGCGATTGTCAATTTGCACTTATTGACTGAACCTATTTCAGGAATAGTGTCAGCAATTAAATGCAATAGTTTAACAACAATAATCATGGGTATGACGATGTTTTGCGAAACGGACGATGAGACACACGGGATCGTAGGAGTGTCGCTGTATCGCCACAAACGTAACGTCACAGATAGCCGGTCGAAACGTTCCAACGTCCTAATAAATAAGCCGGTAAAATGGCATTTCTGCGTCTGTCGGCCGTCGTCATTGGGCAATTCCGTCACGCGATTCTTTGCTCAAAATGTACATTGCCACAGTGCTCATGTGGCAATGAGGGAGGTGAGTCTATTCATGGGGCAGACATTGCAGACTTCCACCGCAAAGTGGTGCCGTACTCATTTTTAAATCCTTTGTATTAAGTTCGCTTGCTTGCTTGCGCGCTTACGACCGTGCAAATCTTTCGGTCGTTTTTTAACCCACTTCCCGTGATCCAATCGAGCTGACATTTTGCACACAGACTCCGTTGTGCGTGACAATTTATTTTCGTGAAAAAAAAGATTCCAACATTTTCCACTTTTTAGGAAAAAAAGAAAATTTCATATTTAATTTTAAATACCAATGTGATAAAAATGAAACTCTTACTCAAGAAAAACAGAAATGAATAATAAAATAAAACCGATGCCACGCATATAAAGGATTTTTAGTGAAAAACTTTGTTTTTACGGGTTAATTCTTTTATCGACCCTGGGAGAGGAGTGATGGAGCAGCAAGTCAACCTCCCTTCGTCCCTCCCTCCCTCACCAGGATTTGAACTCGCAACCTTCCGTTTGCGAGCCACCTGGCCGGTTTATTGAAGCCGAGCCAATATTTACCGAGCTTCCACTGTCACAGAAACTATCGTAAAAATTACCGCGATAAGTGGGCCCTCCCCCAGGCAAAAGTGCACAAGGAAAAATTTCCACCACAGGTCAGAGGTCGCAAACGGGGTTTGATTCCTTACCCGTACCCGGCCGCACCAGGGTCGCAAACGGGTACTCTACCCGTACCTTACCCGATACCCGGCTACCCGTACCCGGCCGGGTATCGTGTAGGGTACGGGTACCCGATTGCGTCCTCTGGGATGAAGCCACGTTGCAGGCGCGGGTGGGTTGATTCTAGAAACTTGAATTGTGAGAAGAGACAAGACGTTGGGAAATGAGTGACAAACGGTGACTCGCCAGTGACTCACGGCCTACCCGTACCCGGCCGCACCAGGGTCGCAAACGGGTACCCGTACCCGGCCGGGTACGGGTAGCCGGGTATCGGGTAGGGTACGGGTATCGGGTACCCGGTTGCGACCTCTGCCACAGGTCGGGCATATGAAGCGCCACACGGACACAATATTTTTGACACCACGGGAAATTCGTTCGTTCCCTTTCTCAGTCCGCTTGCCCTGGGTGAGAGTCGCGGTGGCAGCAGCATGTTGAGTAGTGGCGGTCCTGACCTCCCTTTCCCTGGCGACAGACTAGCACTAACTACACTATACACTACGATACATTACTACACTGTACAATACTGGAATATACACTACTACACTACGAGGCAATGCTGCCCGGTAAAGTTCCAAGGGGGAACCACCTCAACTAATTTCCACAGGAAATGTGCTTTCTCATTTATACACTAAAAACTAAACGATGTTTTTCTTATTTAACCAGGTGAAGGGCCCAACGAGCTTGATAGCTTTTTTTCAGAAGCGACCTGGCTATCACAAATGATAGCTCAACGAAGTGGGATCATCATCATCATCACGTGGGAATTTATAGCGGCCGCCAAATACTCTTAAACACGTGACGTTCAATGTAAATGCGGAGGGGAAAAAACCGGAGGACCTCGGAGTAAAATCCACGCGACCGCGTGGAGAGAAATACGCAAACTCCAAATATACAGGAGGCTGTAATGCCGCAGTATGGACCTGAAAACTCTATTTCCCTGTACAAGTATACGGGGTAAACCGTACGCGTTGACACGGCGTGTCGTTAACGCATGCATCCGAGCACCCACAGCGTTCTGCTTCACGAATGTTGACACTCGCTGTGGCCTCGTGTACAATCGTGGCCACTGACCGCGAGAGAAACAAACGACCACCAGCATGCACGTACAACAATTTAACAAAATAGTGTGCGGAGCGGAGAGTATTCTCACTGCTCTGAACAACAGCTGTCAAACAACAACGTCCGTTGTTTGTTCTTGTCTACGGAGACATTTCACTTTTCTTTTTGCAAAATGCTGAAGCCGACCGGGCTCGCTAAGCGGTGGTGGCAATTCCACATCCCCAGGGCGGGGGACGAGTCTCTTCGTACGAGCAACCACCGTCGACTACCCTGCGAAGTGGTACCTAATTTAGCGACCCCCGGAGGGATGGATGATTGGCTACACCGCTTGCAGGTCAACTCGGCTGAAAAATGTAAAATCCAGTGGGCAGCAACTCCTCTCGGGTGCCCTCGCTCGGTGAAGGCCTCCTCTAGGTCTACTCAGCCTGAAATAAGCATCTGGTCAATAACTTCCCCTGCCACCCCCTTCATCTGTACTTCCTTGAGGACGATTAAGACTTGAAATAAGACCTCGTTACTCCATATCGTGTCAAGGAAATTGAGTTTTCAGGTCCACACGGCGGCGTTACAGACGTTTCAATACGGGCGAGACGAGATGTTTCGTGTCTATTTGTTTGTGTTTCTCTCCTTGTGATGGGGACTTTGTAGGATGAACGTTGAGATGTATAAGGACACAGGTGGTGACCAATAAGATCTGTAGTAAGGTTGGGCACTGATAAGGGGTTGACAGGTATGTAGTAGTGTACAGTAGTGTGTGTAGTGTAGTGTGTATAGTGGAGTGTATAGTGTAGTGGAGTGTCTCGTGACGTGTATATTAGTGTAGTGTATAGTAGTGTAGTGTGTAGTGTAGTATATAGTAGTGTATTGTATAGCGTAGTGGATAGGATGAACGCTGAAATGTATAAGGGGCACGGGGTGACCAATTAGGTCTGAATTGGTCTGCAATACGGTAGGCATTGATATTGGGTTGACAGGTTTGTAGCTGTGTAGTGTATAGTAGTGTAGTGTATAGTAGTGTAGTGTATAGTAGTGTAGTGTATAGTAGTGTAGTGTATAGTGTAGTGTATAGTGGTGTAGTGTATAGTGGCGTAGTGTATAGCGTAGTGTATAGTAGTGTATAGCGTAGTGTATAGTATAGTGTAGTGTATAGTAGTGTAGTGTATATGACGAACGTTGAGATGTAGCCAACAACGCTCTGAATGGGTCTGTCATAACGACAGGCAACTGATAAGGGGGTTGACAGGTACGGAGTAGTGTATAGTGTAGTGTATAGTAGTGTAATGTATAGTAGTGTATAGTAGTGTAGTGTACAAGGGGGTTGACAGGTACGTAGTAGTGTATAGTAGTGTAGTGTATCGTGTAGTGTACAAGGGGGTTGACAGGGACGTAGTAGTGTAGTGTATCGTGTAGTGTACAAGGGGGTTGACAGGTACGTAGTGTACCTCCTCAGAATTCGTCCTCGTATCGAATCACTCTCTCAGTGCCTCTTGTAGGTCGCCTCGGACTGAACAGAGAGACTCACTCCCCCCTCTCGCCTAAAATAAAAAGTTGCTGCCGAGATGTGTGGGAGGAGGAAATTTAGCAGAAATACCCCTCTCTCTTTCCCTCTGATGCAAACCATAACCAATTGTTGTTGTTGTTGTTATAATCATAACGTTCAAATGTATTTACGGCGTCTTGCAAACATCTCCACGATCGATTGCCCGACGAGTTACACGAAGTGGGCCTCCGACTGGAGACCGCCCCCCCCCCCCTCTCTCCTCGTTGGCCGCGGCTCGCCGCGCACCTCGACCCGGCCGAGCCGCGCTAGGCAAGACCGAGGCCGCATCGACGGAGGCCCAAGAAGCCGGACTCGACGACGACGGCCGCGGCCAACGAACGAACGGACGGGGAAAGGCACCGGGGGGGGCAGCAACAACAACAACAACAACAGCAGCAGCAGCAACAACAACAACAACAACCGTCCCGATCTTTATATATTTTTTAAACAAAATAATAAAAACGTCTTTAGTGCCTCACCGTGCCGCCGTCCTTGATGATGAGCTTCTTGGCGAGCATCACGCTGCGGTTGAGTCGCTGCTTCTTCTTCTTGTTTGACTGCAACATCGCGGTCGCCCTCCTCGCCCCTCACTTATTTACCTCCACATCGTTGTGGCGAGCGGCCATGGCGGGTTCAGAGGATGGGGGGTGGGGGGCTGGGGGGGGGGGTGGTGGGGGGTGGGGGTTGGGGGGGGGTGGGCGGGGGGGGGGCGGTGGATCGGGGGAGAGGGGAACCTGAGAAACGCGCGGTTGGAACGCGGGAACGTCATCGCGCGTCGACGTCATCGCGCGTTGGCGGGACGCGTTGACGTCATCGCGTGTTGGCCTGGACGCGTTGACGTCATCGCGCGTTGGCGGGACGCGTTGACCTGATCGCGCGCTGGCGGGACGCGTTGACGTCATCGCGCGCTGGCGGGACGCGTTGACCTGATCGCGCGTTGGCGGGACGCGTTGACGTCATCGTGTGTTGGCCTGGACGCGTTGACGTCATCGCGCGTTGGCGGGACGCGTTGACCTGATCGCGCGCTGGCGGGACGCGTTGACGTCATCGCGCGTTGGCGGGACGCGTTGACGTCATCGCGCGCGGTCGAAGACGCGATGACTGAGATGGCTGGGCCGATGCACCACCAGCTATGTAACTCCAACGACGATTTAATTGACACGCGTATTTAAGACGTGGATTACAGACTCATAAACCGTTCAATGCTTTTAAGGGCACATGCAAAACAAGTAACATATGTAAAAAAAAAAAGAATTAAAATATTATTTAAAAAATACTAATGCCCCGTGTGAGGATCGAACTCACGACCTTCAGATTATGAGACTGACGCGCTACCTACTGCGCTAACGAGGCATCTGAACCACACCCGCCTCGTCAATACTTATCTATCTAACGCGGAACACGTGTATCGTTAAATTATATATAAAGTTTTAACGTAACATCTAAAAAATGTATCGGTTATACGGTATATATTAAAAAAAAAACGTCCCACGTTACTTTCATGAGGGCAGTATGTTAAGAGGCCACAACGTATATATGCAAACGCAATTATTCATAACAACGATTGTAAACGCAACACGCAATTGTGCGATAACTGCAATGTACACGAATATATTATTCAGTAATATAACTTATCAGGTAATCACCGTACCGGTGTGTGAGTTATAAATAGATTTCATGGAATGCCTCGATCGTGTACAGCGATGGTGGTATAGTGGTGAGCATAGCTGCCTTCCAAGCAGTTGACCCGGGTTCGATTCCCGGCCATCGCAACGCAAATATTTTTTTTAACATTTATATTTTTTTTATTCATTCTTCCTTGCAATGTTTACGACACGAGGCGTTGGCGAAAGCGGGGTGGTGGGTAAGACTTTTACCAACACACCGAGAATGCAACCAATTGATTGTGCGCCCCGAGAGGCAACGTAATTGCCTCGTTGTGCCACCCTCTGCCGTGCATTGTGTGCAATTGCACCTCCAAGTGGGGCGACACAAAAGGTCATAAAGCCGATGAGCTGTAAAGCTCTTGTTTTATCGACCGCCTTCCGGCGTGAGATTCAAGTGAAAGCCCCCCCTCGCCCCCCCTCGCCCCCCCCCCCCCCCCCCCGATTGAGGTCACGGTATAAACCATCATCTCTTGCCGACGTGTTTTTTTTTTAAATCCTTTATATTAAGTTCACTTGCTTGCTTGCTTGCGCGCTTACGACCGTGCAAATCTTTCGGTCGTTTTTTAACCCACTTCCCGTGATCCAATCGAGCTGACATTTTGCACACAGACTCGTTGTGCGTGACAATTTATTTTCGTGAAAAAAAATACTTCCAATATTTTACACTTTTTAGGATAAAAAAAAATTATATTTAATGACCAATTGCTTAATGGTGGCAGGCAATCATCTGACCCATAGGTGGCAGCCATCTCAAGCCAGAGGACGAGAGGACTCTAGCCGCCACGCATATAAAGGATTTATAGTGAAAAACTTTGTTTTTACGGGTTAATTTTTATTTCCTCCCCCCCCCCCACCCCACCCACTGTTTATTTTTACAGCCGCGTTTAACAGGGCTTCGTAAAAGCGTAAAACAAACGAAATCCACAAAACAAGAGAAACAAACCGAGGACGACTAAAACGCCACGCGTTAAGCCGCACGGGCGTATCGGTAGGTGCGTCGTAAAAACCAAACGCCCGCGTCGGAAATCGACCCGCAGCGGCGACGACGTCGTGTAAACGTCGTGAACGTGGGTCGTCGTGAATCGGAGACCGGCGTTTGGCAAACGGAAAGGTCACGTGGGCAGTATTCTCCCACGCCACCACCTGCCCACGTGCCCCTCCACGGGGCGCTGAGACAATAAAACGCCCTTTTTCTTCTTGGTTCTTTCGGTAAAGTCACGTAGAAGGGAAGTAATCAAATAATAAAAAATAAAACATGATAAAATAATTCTCAGAATAATTTTATTATGTTTTATTTTTATTATTTAATTCTGAGAATTATTTTATCATGTTTTATTTTTATTATTTTATTACTTCCCTTCTACGTGACTTTACCGAAAGAACCAAGAAGATCTATTTAAAGCTTTCGTGACTGCAGGGATTCATCTTCTTGGTTCTTTCGGTAAAGTCACGTAGAAGGGAAGTAATAAAATAATAAAACATAATAAAATAATTCTCACGACGTTTCGGCCACAACGCAAGCAGCCGTCCTCAGGTGAAGAAGACGGCTGCTTGCGTTGTGGCCGAAACGTCGTGAGAATTTTTTTTAAATTTTTATTATTTTATTACTTCCCTTCTACGTGACTTTACCGAAGCACCAAGAAGATGAATCCCTGCAGTCACGAAAGCTTTAAATCGAAATTTAAAAAGCCTTTTGTCTCTAGACATTAATAGAGACCGACAGAGCGGTTCTTTGATGGGGTATCGACATCAACTGCCTCACCGGTTTCTTGATGGGATCTCTGGACCATTCACAGAGCACTCTCACTGATTAGCCTCTAATTGGATCTCTCGACAATAGACTGACTGGTCTCTGATTGGATCTCTAGACAATAGACTGACTGGTCTCTGATTGGATCTCTAGACAATAGACTGACTGGTCTCTGATTGGATCTCTAGACAATAGACTGACTGGCCTCTGATTGGATCTCTAGACAATAGACTGACTGGTCTCTGATTGGATCTCTAGACAATAGACTGACTGGCCTCTGATTGGCTCTCTAGACAATAGACTGACTGGTCTGATTGGCTCTCTAGACAATAGACTGACTGACCTCTGATTGGATCTCTAGACAATAGACTGACTGGCCTCTGATTGGATCTCTAGACAATAGACTGACTGGCCTCTGATTGGATCTCTAGACAATAGACTGACTGGTCTCTGATTGGCTCTCTAGAGAATAGACTGACTGGTCTCTGATTGGCTCTCTAGACAATAGACTGACTGGTCTCTGATTGGCTCTCTAGACAATAGACTGACTGGCCTCTGATTGGATCTCTAGACAATAGACTGACTGGCCTCTGATTGGCTCTCTAGACAATAGACTGACAGGTCTCTGATTGGATCTCTAGACAATAGACTGACTGGTCTCTGATTGGATCTCTAGACAATAGACTGACTGGTCTCTGATTGGATCTCTAGACAATAGACTGACTGGTCTCTGATTGGATCTCTAGAAAATAGACTGACTGGTCTCTGATTGGCTCTCTAGACAATAGGCTGACTGGTCTCTGATTGACACTCTAGACAATAGACTGACTGGCCTCTGATTGGCTCTGTAGACAATAGACTGACTGGCCTCTGATTGGATCTCTAGACAATAGACTGACTGGCCTCTGATTGGATCTCTAGACAATAGACTGACTGGTCTCTGATTGGCTCTGTAGACAATAGACTGACTGGCCTCTGATTGGCTCTCTAGACAATAGACTGACTGGTCTCTGATTGGATCTCTAGACAATAGACTGACTGGTCTCTGATTGGATCTCTAGACAATAGACTGACTGGCCTCTGATTGGATCTCGAGACAATAGACTGACTGGTTTCTGATTGGATCTCGAGACAATAGACTGACTGGTTTCTGATTGGATCTCTAGACAATAGCCTGACCGGTCTCTGATTGGATCTCTAGACAATAGACTGACTGGTCTCTGATTGGATCTCTAGACAATAGACTGACTGGCCTCTGATTGGCTCTCTAGACAATAGACTGACTGGTCTCTGATTGGATCTCTAGACAATAGACTGACTGGTCTCTGATTGGATCTCTAGACAATAGACTGACCGGTCTCTGATTGGATCTCTAGACAATAGACTGACTGGTCTCTGATTGGATCTCTAGACAATAGACTGACTGGCCTCTGATTGGATCTCTAGACAATAGACTGACTGGCCTCTGATTTGATCTCTAGACAATAGACTGACTGGCCTCTGATTGGATCTCTAGACAATAGACTGACTGGTCTCTGATTGACTCTCTAGACAATAGACTGACTGGCCTCTGATTGGATCTCGAGACAATAGACTGACTGGTTTCTGATTGGATCTCTAGACAATAGACTGACTGGCCTCTGATTGGATCTCTAGACAATAGACTGACTGGCCTCTGATTGGATCTCTAGACAATAGACTGACTGGTCTCTGATTGGCTCTCTAGACAATAGACTGACTGGTCTCTGATTGGCTCTCTAGACAATAGACTGACTGGCCTCTGATTGGATCTCTAGACAATAGACCGACTGACCAGACTCAACCTTCGCAAAAATAATTTTAACAACAACAAAGTAATCAGGAATACAGTTCAGCATCTGCAGAATACACCGAATGCATTTTATTTGCATATTAATTTTGAACAGGTTCATCATACATTCAAGGGTGATTGGCACTTCGCCGAATCGACCGTGCATCAGAAATCTGGTGGGCAAGCGACAGCGAGGCGCGGAATTCCGTAACTCCGGATGGACCGTGGCCGACGGTGGCGCCGACGGCGACGCCGACGGTGACACCGACGGTGACGCCGACGGTGACGCCGACGGTGACGATGGCGACGGTGACGCCGACGGTGACGCCGATGGTCACGGCGACGGTGACGCCGACGGTGACGATGGCGACGGTGACGCCGACGGTGACGCCAACGCCGACGGTGACGATGGCGACGGTGACGCCGACGCCGACGGTGACGCCGACGGTGATGCCAACGGTGACGCCGACGGTGACGCCGACGCCGACGGTGGTGCTAGCATCGTCGCTTCGGCACGCGCGGCAACTGTTCTCTTTTTACACGCAAATAAATCTTTAGCGTCTCCCGCTTTGGTCATTAGACACACGCGCGCACCATCCTTGCTCTCTCTCTCTCTCTGTGTTCACGGGCTGGGGGGGGGGGGAAGCTGTAAGTGATGGCGGCGGCGGCGACGACGAAACCGACGAAGATATTTACGGCCGAGATTTATAGACGGAGCGCTGCGCAAAAATTCACCGGACAGATCGCGCCCGCCGCCCGACCCCGGGTTGGGTTGGTGACAGGAATGGTCTCGCGTACCCGAGACCACCTCCCTGGAAGCCGCGCGTGGGGCCACGCTGGAATATTGGCGGGCGAGGGAAGGAAGAGGGGACCGAGCGCTCGCTGCACGAGTCACAGAGACAAAGATCCCCCCCCGCCCCCCCCCCCCCCCCGTGTAGCCTTGGACAGGCTTTTGAAGGCCACACGGGAAGGCGAGTGCTGTTAGTCGCCGGTAGCGTAACGGTGGCGAGCGTTGTCATGTTGGGATGAGGTCGGGGTGCGTTTCTAAGCGTGCCGTCTGCTGCGTAGCCGTAGCGATGGGTGCCTTGTAGCGGGTGGCACACCACCTCGCAAGGTGTACAGGAAGTCGTGGATTCGATCCTGACCCTGACGCCTGCTGCTGTATATTTGGAGTCTGCGTGTCTCTCTCTCTCCCTGTGGTGAGATGTTAACTACCTCGCCTGGTGTACAGGAGGTCGTGGGTTCGATCCTGACCCTGACGCCTGCTGCTGTATATTTGGAGTCTGCGTGTCTCTCTCCCTGTGGTGAGATGTTGACTACCTCGCCTGGTGTACAGGAGGTCGTGGGTTCGATCCTGACCCTGATGCCTGCTGCTGTATATTTGGAGTCTGCGTGTCTCTCTCTGCCCGTGGTGGCCGCGTGGATTTTTCTCCGGGGTCCTCCGTGTTTTCCTCTCTCCACGTTCAGAATCGACGTCGCCACGCGTTTAGGAGTATTTGGCTGCTGGAAATTTCCACGCGACGATGACGACGACGATGATGATGATGATGAGCCCGCTTGGTTGAGCTATCGTTTGTGACGGCCGGGATGTGTCTGAAAAAAAGAGCTGCATCGCTCAGCGGGGCCTTGCCTGGTAAAATAAAAAAACTTCACGGCTTATAGTTGACATCGGGGTGTAACGATACGCGGCGTGTCGGCGTATTCTCTGTCACTCCTGAGCCGGTGCCAGCCTCTTGATGAGCGGGTTGTCGTAAATCCAGCACTCTCCATCCTCGTGGAATAACTACACAGAGACAAAGAGACAAAGATCCCCCGCATAGCCTCAACAGACTGTCAGGGCAAGTGCTGTTCGCGAGTAGCAGCAGCGCCTATGAAGGAGACAAAGACAAAGATCCCCCGTGTAGCCTCTAACAGACTGTCGGGGCAAGTGCTGTTCGCGAGTAGCAGCAGCGCCTATGAAGGAGACAAAGACAAAGATCCCCCGTGTAGCCTCTAACAGACTGTTGGGGCAAGTGCTGTTCGCGAGTAGCAGCAGCGCCTATGAAGGAGACAAAGACAAAGATCCCCCGTGTAGCCTCTAGCAGACTGTCGGGGCAAGTGCTGTTCGCGAGTAGCAGCAGCGCCTATGAAAGGCAGCACGGAACGCGAGAGGGGGGTGGGTGGGTGGGTGGACAACGCCACGCCCGGCCGCGTTTGTCTCCCCAGTGGCGATGTCTACACGCAGCACCAGCTACTCATTTTTAAAGCCCAATTCACCGATGGGAGACCAAGTCACCAATTCAGGTAATCGTCACCGATGTCGGCGGCGAGCAGGAATCGAAGCTTGGGGGGGGGGCCACGTTTGTAGCGCGGTGCACGCAGCACTGCAATGCTGCTCAACATAATTACCACCAGCAACTCCACCAGCAGCTTCACCACCACCATCACCACCACCATCACGACCACGATCATTGCCACCGTCACCACCATCACGACCACAATCATTGCCACTGTCACCACCATCACGACCACGATCATTGCCACTGTCACCACCATCACGACCACGATCATTGCCACTGTCACCACCATCACGACCACGATCATTGCCACTGTCACCACCATCACGACCACGATCATTGCCACTGTCACCACCATCACGACCACGATCATTGCCACTGTCACCACCATCACGACCACGATCATTGCCACTGTCACCACCATCACGACCACGATCATTGCCACCGTCACCACCATCACGACCACGATCATTGCCACTGTCACCACCGCCACCACCACCACCATCACGACCACGATCATTGCCACTGTCACCACCATCACGACCACGATCATTGCCACTGTCACCACCGCCACCGTCACCACCATCACGACCACGATCATTGCCACTGTCACCACCGCCACCACCACCACCATCACGACCACGATCATTGCCACCGTCACCACCGCCACCGTCACCACCATCACGACCACAATCATTGCCACCGTCACCACCGCCACCACCACCACCGTCACCACCACAACCGTCGTCACCACCACCACGCCACCATCACCACCGCCACCACCACCATCGTCACCACCACCACGCCACCATCACCGCCGCCACCGCTGCCGCCACCGCCACCACCGTCAGCGCCACCACCACTGCCGCAACCACCACCAACACCACCGCTGCCACCGCCACCACCACCATCACCGTGGGCGAAAGTACCTTGGTGCGCCAGGCGTCCCCGCTCTCCTTGCGCCCGCGCGCCTCGGCCCGCTGCTGCTCCTCCAGGTAGTGCTTGGCGTCGGTGGCGCGGTCGATGTCCCCCGCCTTGAGGCTGCTGGTCACGTCACGCCACAGCCTACGGCAACACCACGACAGCCGCGGTTGGCCAGGAGATGTTAACTACCTCGCCTGGTGTGCAGGAGGTCGTGGGTTCGATCCCGACTCTGACGACGCCTGCTGTATATATTTGGAGTCTGCGTGTCTCTCTCATCATCATCATCATCATCACGGTGGCTAGGAGATGTTGACTACCTCGCCTGGTGTACAGGAGGTCGTGGGTTCGATCCCGACCCTGACGACGCCTGCTGCTGTATATTTGGAGTTTGCGTGTCTCTCTCTCTCTCATCATCATCACGGTGGCTAGGAGATGTTGACTACCTCGCCTGGTATGCAGGAGGTCGTGGGTTCGATCCCGACCCTGACGATGTCTGCTGTGTATATTTGGAGTCTGCGTGTCTCTCTCTCTCTCATCATCATCACGGTGGCTAGGAGATGTTGACCACCTCGCCTGGTATGCAGGAGGTCGTGGGTTCGATCCCGACCCTGACGACGCCTGCTGCTGTATATTTGGAGTTTGCGTGTCTCTCTCTCTCTCATCATCATCACGGTGGCTAGGAGATGTTGACTACCTCGCCTGGTATGCAGGAGGTCGTGGGTTCGATCCCGACCCTGACGACGCCTGCTGCTGTATATTTGGAGTTTGCGTGTCTCTCTCTCATAATCATCATCACGGTGGCTAGGAGATGTTGACTACCTCGCCTGGTGTACAGGAGGTCGTAGGTTCGATCCCGACCCTGACGACGCCTGCTGCTGTATATTTGGAGTTTGCGTGTCTCTCTCTCTCTTCCTGTGGATTTCTCTTTGGGTCCTTCGGTTTTTCCCTCCACATTTAGAATCGACGTCACGCGTTTAGAGTATTCGGCTGCTGCTAAAAATTACCACACGATGATGAGGATGATGACGATGATGATAAACCAAGTCGTTGTGGCGAGGTCGCGTCTGAAAACGAGCTACATGGCTCAGTGGGCCTTATCTGATAAATAAAAAATAGTAAAAACAAAACCCGTTCAATACGTAGTTTAGTTTAAGTGTGATACGCACTCACCGGGCACTCATTTACGGCCGAGGTGACTTAGGAGAGACCAAAACCAGAAGTACATTTTAGGCCAGCGGGAATCGAACTCGGGTCGCCGGGTTCGTAGCGCAGCGTCAGAACCGCTCCCCACACCTTCACGACTGCCATCGACACGACCGCCACCACCGTCACCATCACTAGCATCACCACCACCACCGTCACCATCACTGTCATCACCACCACCACCACGAACACCACCACCACACAACCACCACCACCACGACCGCCACCACCATCACCATCACTATCATCACCGCCACCACCATCACTACGACTGCCACCACCACCAGCACACAACCACCACCACCACCACCACCACGACCGCCACCACCACGACCGCCACCACCGTCACCATCACTATCATCACCACCACCACGACCACCACCACTATCACTATCATCACCACGACCACCACCACGACCACTATCACCACCACCACCGCCGCCACTACCACCGCCATCGCGAACGCGAGCACCTCGGCACAACCGTTGCGTGCCCCCCGCTCTCCCCACGGCGAGGCTCCACCGGACACTCATTGCGGCCGAGCCGAGCAACCGACCGGGCAGGCAGCAGCAGGAGGAGGAGGCTCCGGCTTACCGCCGTGACTCGAACTCTCCCTGGTCCTCGATCCTGCGCACCTTCTTCTTGGTGATGGGAATGGACTTGGTGTCCACAAAGACGCTGCTCTCCTGTCACGCAAAGGCAAAGTTCCCCGCCCCCCCCCGGTTAGGCACGCAGGCCGCTGGGGCAAGTGCTGCTAGCCAGCGGCGAGCACCGACCAAGGCCGGCACCGTAACACGACGTGGGTGGGTGGGGTGGGGTGGGTGGGTGGCCAGCACCACGCCCGCCCGGCCGCCTTTGTCTCTCCCTAGGTGACGATGCAAAAGGTACCGAGTCTACGACCTCGGGGAGGCCCGGTATAGGTCATCGTCGCCGGTGTTCGCCGTGAGCGGGGTATCGAACTCGGGTAGCCGTGCTTCGTAGCGCAGCGTAGCGCTAACCGCTGCACCACCGCTCCCCCCCACAGTGCCTCGCCCAGACAGAGACGAGAAAAAGACAAAGACCCCCCGTAAAGTCTTCACAGACTGTTGGGCCAAGTGCCGTGAGCACGTAGCACCTATGAAGGCCGGCACGGCACACGACGGGGTGGGTTGGCCAGCACCAGGCTCGGCCACCTTTGTCTCCCCGGTGCCGATGTGTGCATCCCTGTGTGCATCCCTGTCTGTCTCTGTCCCCGTGTGTCCCGCGTCTGCCTGTGTGTGTCCCTGTGCGTGTCCCCGCGTGTCCTCCCCATCCCCGTGCGTGTCCCCGACCCCATGTGTGTCCCCGTGCGTGTCCCCGCGTGTGTCCCCGCGTGTGTCCCCAACCCCGTGTGTGTCCCCGTGCGTGTCCCCGTGCGTGTCCCCGTGTGTGTCCCCGCGTGTGTCCCCGACCCCGTGTGTGTCCCCGTGTGTGTCCCCGTGCGTGTCCCCGTGTGTGTCCCCGCGCGTGTCCCCGCGCGTGTCCCCGCGTCTGTCCCCGTGTGTGTCCCCGCGCGTGTCCCCGCGCGTGTCCCCGCGTCTGTCCCCGTGTGTGTCCCCGCGTCTGTCCCCAGCGTGTGTCCCCGACCCCGTGTGTGTCCCCGTGTGTGTCCCCGCGTCTGTCCCCGTGTGTGTCCCCGACCCCGTGTGTGACCCCGACCCCGTGTGTGTCCCCGACCCCGTGTGTGACCCCGTGTGTGTCCCCGTGTGTGTCCCCGCGTCTGTCCCCAGCGTGTGTCCCCGACCCCGTGTGTGACCCCGCGTGTGTCCCCGCGTGTCCCCGTGCACTGACCCCCGTGCTCCACTTGGCGTGCATCGTGCCGTTCCACTCGCCCTCGATCAACACAAAGGGCTTCTTCTCGTTCGGGGAGCTGTGGCGGCGTCACAGCAACAACAACAACAACAAACAACAACAAACAACAACAACAACACAACTCTCTCTCTCTCGCAGGGCTTGTCAAGAGCAACTGGCCCAAGCATTGTAAGCGAGTGTGGAGCCTGGTAATCCATCCCACGGCGTGTCAACACGACGCGCCAACGCGCATCCCTGGCGTCGTTTCTCCGCGGAACGCGTTGTGGCGATGAGCACCACGTGCCGATAGCCGTTCGCCGAGTTGCGGGTGTCGAGTGCCGAGTGCCGAGTGCCGTGTGATGAGCGATGTGTGCCGAGTGTCAAGTGCCGAGTGATGTGTGCCGAGTGCCGAGTGCCGCGTGTTGCCGTACAGGATTTCGGCGCTGATGCGGTGCTTGGAGCCGCCATAGAAGGGCTTGGTGTGGAAGTTGACGGTGGCCGTGAAACCCGACTTGGCGCAGCTGATCGTGCACTCCCCTCCCAGCTCCACCCACGGCACCGTCAGAATCGACCTGGGAAAAAGACAAAGACAAAGAGCCCCCCCCCCCCACCCCCCGTATAGCCTTAATGGGCTGTTGGGGCAAGTGCTGTTACCGAGCACCTACGAAGGCCGACACGACGCAGCGAGGCGCGTGGGCGGTCAACGCCACGCCCGGCCGCCCTTGTATTCCCTCGACGCGAGTTTCACTGCGCACCGCACCAGGCACTCATTTGAGGCTGCGTCGACCTGGGGGAGGCCCGGGGCCGGTTCAGACGATCGTCACCGTCGCGTTGGCCGCGAGCGCTGCCGGTCATGGGCCTCCAATGTCAAGAGGAGGAGGAGGGGGGGGGGGGGCGGCAGCGTGCTCCACACAGCAGAGGTCGCAAACGGGTTTTGATTCCTTACCCGTACCCGTACCCGGCCGCACCAGGGTCGCAAACGGCTACCCGTACCCGTACACGGCCGGGTACGGGTAGCCGGGTATCGGGTAGGGTACGGGTATCGGGTACCCGGTTGCGACCTCTGCCAGACAGGCAGTTGCAGAGAGCCACAGAAGCATTGGTAGGGTAACAGCTGTGTATGTAGCTGCACCAGGGTATGGTAGCTGCTGTGTCCGTGTGCACGTTGAACGTCTCCTTGCAGCGAACGTCGTGGCCAAGACGTGTTCGTCGGAGGTGCGGGGGCAAGCAAAACAAAACTGACCACAAAAACGCAGTTCTAAGAGGAGGTGAGCTTTCCATCGAGATGACTGGGAAGTGCGTAGCTCCAGCGGCTTCCTAGTGTCATCAGGAGGAGCGTATTACAGTGTAATGTGGAGTGTTGTGTGTAGTGTGTAGCGTAGTGTATAGTGTAGTGTATAGAGTAGTGTGTAGTGTAGTGTATAGAGTAGTGTATAGTGTAATGTGTTGTGTGTAGTGTGTAGTGTAGTGTATAGAGTAGTGTGTAGAGTAGTGTGTAGTGTATAGCGTAGTGTGTAGCGTAATGTGTTGTGTGTAGTGTATAGTGTAGTGTATAGTGTAATGTGTAGAGTAGTGTGTAGTGTAGCGTGTATTCTATATGGTAGTCAGTGGGCTCGTGCACTAACCATGACCTCACGCATCACACTGGACACACTTAGACCGGACACCCACTGGGGCGTCGGCTGTCGCGGGAGTGCGTGCGTGCGTGAGTGCGTGAGTGCGTCCGTGAGTACGTGAGTGCGTGCGTGAGTGTGTGAGTGCGTGAGTGTGTGCGTAAGTGCGTGCGTGAGTGCGTGAGTGCGTCCGTGAGTACGTGAGTGCGTGCGTGAGTGCGTGAGTGCGTGAGTGCGTGCGTGAGTGAGTGCGTGAGTGCGTGAGTGAGTGCGTGAGTGAGTGCGTGAGTGAGTGCGTGCGTGAGTGCGTGAGTACGTGAGTGCATGCGTGAGTGAGTGCGTGAGTGCGTAAGTGCGTGCGTGAGTGAGTGCGTGAGTGCGTGAGTGCGTGAGTGTGTGAGTGCGTGAGTGCGTGAGTGAGTGCGTGAGTGCGTGTGTGCGTGAGTGCGTGAGTGCGTGCGGGAGTGCGTGAGTGCGTGCGTGAGTGTGTGCGTAAGTGCGTGCGTGAGTGCGTGAGTGCGTGAGTGCATGAGTGCGTGAGTGCGTGCGTGAGTGCGTGCGTGAGTGCGTGAGTGCGGTGAGTGCGTGA
>NW_027615123.1:0-12500 GCF_965212315.1 Lampetra planeri | reverse complement strand
GTGACCTCCTGCACACCAGGCGAGGTAGTCAACATCTCCTAGCCACCGTGATGATGATGATAGAGAGAGAGAGAGAGTCGTGACCTCCTGTAGACCAGGCGAGGTAGTCAACATCTTCTAGCCACCGTGATGGTGATGATGAGAGAGAGAGAGCCGTGACCTCCTGTAGACCAGGCGAGGTAGCCAACATCTCCAAGCCAGCGTGATGATGATGATGATGATGAGAGAGAGAGAGTCGTGACCTCCTGTAGACCAGGCGAGGTAGCCAACATCTCCTAGCCACCGTGATGATGATGATGAGAGAGAGAGTCGTGACCTCCTGTAGACCAGGCGAGGTAGCCAACATCTCCTAGCCACCGTGATGATGATGATGATGAGAGAGAGAGAGAGTCGTGACCTCCTGTACACCAGGCGAGGTAGTCAACATCTCCTAGCCACAGTGATGATGATGATGAGAGAGAGAGTCGTGACCTCCTGTACACCAGGCGAGGTAGTCGACATCTCCTGGCCACCGTGATGATGATGAGAGAGAGAGTCGTGACCTCCTGCGCACCAGGCGAGGTAGCCGACATCTCCTAGCCACCGTGATGATGATGATGAGAGAGAGAGTCGTGACCTCCTGTACACCAGGCGAGGTAGTCGACATCTCCTGGCCACCATGATGATGATGATGAGAGAGAGAGTCGTGACCTCCTGTACACCAGGCGAGGTAGTCAACATCTCCTGGCCACCGTGATGATGATGATGAGAGAGAGAGAGTCGTGACCTCCAGCACACCAGGCGAGGTAGTCAACATCTCCTAGCCACCGTGATGATGATGATGATGATGAGAGAGAGAGAGTCGTGACCTCCTGCACACCAGGCGAGGTAGCCGACATCTCCTAGCCACCGTGATGATGATGATGAGAGAGAGAGAGTCGTGACCTCCTGCGCACCAGGCGAGGTAGTCAACATCTCCTAGCCAGCGTGATGATGATGATGATGAGAGAGAGAGAGAGTCGTGACCTCCTGTGCACCAGGCGAGGTAGCCAACATCTCCTAGCCACCGTGATGATGATGATGAGAGAGAGAGAGTCGTGACCTCCTGTGCACCAGGCGAGGTAGCCAACATCTCCTGGCCAGCGTGATGATGATGATGATGAGAGAGAGAGAGTCGTGACCTCCTGCACACCAGGCGAGGTAGCCAACATCTCCTAGCCACCGTGATGATGATGATGAGAGAGAGAGAGAGAGAGTCGTGACCTCCTGTGCACCAGGCGAGGTAGCCAACATCTCCTGGCCACCGTGATGATGAGAGAGAGAGAGAGTCGTGACCTCCTGCACACCAGGCGAGGTAGCCAACATCTCCTAGCCACCGTGATGATGATGATGAGAGAGAGAGTCGTGACCTCCTGCACACCAGGCGAGGTAGCCAACATCTCCTAGCCACCGTGATGATGATGATGAGAGAGAGAGTCGTGACCTCCTGTAGACCAGGCGAGGTAGCCGACATCTCCTGGCCACCGTGGGCGCCCCTTGAGTGACCGGCGTGCGACTCACTGGGCGGGTGGTGCGACACCTGCTCGGCAACGAACGTCACGCTGCCCGTGGTCGCCCACGGGACCGGCCCGTCCGTCGCCAGCTCCTGCTGGAGGGAGGGGACATCACGCGGTGAGGACGGTGAGTGTGGCGGTGGGGGGAGGTAGTGGTGGGGTGAAGGTAGTGGTGGAAGGAGTAGTGGTGGTGGGGGGGGGAGTGTTGGTGGGGGGGGAGTGGTGGGGGGGGGGGGGGAGTAGTAGTGGTGGAGGAGTGGTGGGGGGGGGAGTGGTGGCGGGTGTGGTGGGGGCACTGACGCTGGTCTCTTCCGCTGGGGCTGCCGGCACGGCCGCCACGACCTCGTGCTGCTGGTGCTGCTGCTGCTGCTGCTGGTGCTGGTGCTGCTGCTGCTGGTGGTGGTGGTGGTCGGACACGGTCCAGTGACAGTGAAACGTCTCGCCCAGGATGGGGTTGTACGGCTTCTTGGCGACGGACCCCTTGCGACCGGCGTGGAACGAGGAGAGGTACCAGCGCACGACGCCCACCATGCGCTCGCGCGCGTCCACGCCGCCCGCCACGCTGGGAGACGCGGGGGGGGGGGGGGGGGGACACACGTGTAGGGTGACATTAGGGGACGTGGGGAGACGCAGGGCGAGTGTGGTGGTGGGTGTGCTGGTGAGTGTGGTGGTGAGCGTGGTGGTGAGCGTGGTGGTGAGCGTGGCGGTGAGTGTGGTGGTGAGTGTGGTGGTGAGTGTGGTGGTGAGTGTGGCGGTGAGTGTGGTGGTGAGTGTGGTGGTGAGTGTGGAGGTGAGTGTGGTGGTGGGTGTGGTGGTGAGTGTGGTGGTGAGTGTGGTGAGTGTGGTGAGTGTGGTGAGTGTGGCGGTGAGTGTGGTGGTCGTGAGTGTGGTGGTAAGTGTGGTGGTGAGTGTGGCGGCGAGCGTGGCGGCGAGTGTGGCGGCGAGTGTGGAGGTGAGTGTGGAGGTGAGTGTGGAGGTGAGTGTGGAGGTGAGTGTGGCGGTGAGTGTGGAGGTGAGTGTGGTGAGTGTGGTAAGTGTGGTGGTGAGTGTGGCGGCGAGCGTGGCGGTGAGTGTGGAGGTGAGTGTGGTGAGTGTGGCGGTGAGTGTGGCGGTGAGTGTGGCGGTGAGTGTGGTGGTGAGTGTGGTGGTGAGCGTGGTGGTGAGTGTGGAGGTGAGTGTGGTGAGTGTAGTGGTGAGTGTGGAGGTGAGTGTGGTGAGTGTGGTGAGTGTGGTGGTGAGTGTGGTGGTGAGTGTGGTGGTGAGCGTGGTGGTGAGCGTGGTGGTGAGCGTGGCGGTGAGTGTGGCGGTGAGTGTGGTGGTGAGCGTGGTGGTGAGCGTGGCGGTGAGTGTGGCGGTGAGTGTGGCGGTGAGTGTGGCGGTGAGTGTGGCGGTGAGTGTGGCGGTGAGTGTGGCGGTGAGTGTGGCGGTGAGTGTGGCGGTGAGTGTGGCGGTGAGTGTGGCGGTGAGTGTGGAGGTGAGTGTGGAGGTGAGTGTGGTGGTGAGTGTTGCGGTGAGTGTGGCGGCGAGCGTGGCGGTGAGTGTGGAGGTGAGTGTGGTGAGTGTGGCGGTGAGTGTGGCGGTGAGTGTGGCGGTGAGTGTGGTGGTGAGTGTGGTGGTGAGCGTGGTGGTGAGTGTGGAGGTGAGTGTGGTGAGTGTAGTGGTGAGTGTGGAGGTGAGTGTGGTGAGTGTGGTGAGTGTGGTGGTGAGTGTGGTGGTGAGTGTGGTGGTGAGCGTGGTGGTGAGCGTGGTGGTGAGCGTGGCGGTGAGTGTGGCGGTGAGTGTGGTGGTGAGCGTGGTGGTGAGCGTGGCGGTGAGTGTGGCGGTGAGTGTGGCGGTGAGTGTGGCGGTGAGTGTGGCGGTGAGTGTGGCGGTGAGTGTGGCGGTGAGTGTGGCGGTGAGTGTGGCGGTGAGTGTGGCGGTGAGTGTGGCGGTGAGTGTGGAGGTGAGTGTGGAGGTGAGTGTGGTGGTGAGTGTTGCGGTGAGTGTGGCGGTGAGTGTGGCGGTGAGTGTGGAGGTGAGTGTGGCGGTGAGTGTGGCGGTGAGTGTGGTGGTGAGTGTGGTGGTGAGTGTGGAGGTGAGTGTGGCGGTGAGTGTGGAGGTGAGTGTGGCGGTGAGTGTGGTGGTGAGTGTGGCGGCGAGTGTGGTGGTGAGTGTGGTGGTGAGTGTGGAGGTGAGTGTGGTGGTAAGTGTGGCGGTGAGTGTGGTGGTGAGTGTGGTGGTAAGTGTGGCGGTGAGTGTGGAGGTGAGTGTGGTGGCGAGTGTGGAGGTGAGTGTGGCAGCGAGTGTGGTGGTGAGTGTGGAGGTGAGTGTGGAGGTGAGTGTGGCGGCGAGTGTGGAGGTGAGTGTGGAGGTGAGTGTGGCGGTGAGTGTGGCGGCGAGTGTGGTGGTGAGTGTGGTGGTGAGTGTGGTGGTGAGTGTGGCGGCGAGTGTGGTGGTGAGTGTGGTGGTGAGTGTGGCGGCGAGTGTGGTGGTGAGTGTGGCGGTGAGTGTGGCGGTGAGTGTGGAGGTGAGTGTGATGGTGAGTGTGGCGGTGAGTGTGGCGGCGAGTGTGGTGGTGAGTGTGGAGGCGAGTGTGGCGGCGAGTGTGGAGGTGAGTGTGGAGGTGAGTGTGGCGGTGAGTGTGGCGGCGAGTGTGGTGGTGAGTGTGGCGGTGAGTGTGGTGGTGAGTGTGGCGGCGAGTGTGGTGGTGAGTGTGGTGGTGAGTGTGGCGGCGAGTGTGGTGGTGAGTGTGGCGGTGAGTGTGGAGGTGAGTGTGGTGGTGAGTGTGGCGGTGAGTGTGGCGGCGAGTGTGGTGGTGAGTGTGGAGGTGAGTGTGGCGGTGAGTGTGGAGGTGAGTGTGGCGGTGAGTGTGGCGGCGAGTGTGGCGGCGAGTGTGGTGGTGAGTGTGGAGGTGAGTGTGGTGAGTGTGGTGAGTGTGGCGAGTGTGGCGGCGAGTGTGGCGGCGAGTGTGGTGGCGAGTGTGGAGGTGAGTGTGGCGGTGAGTGTGGCGGTGAGTGTGGCGGCGAGTGTGGAGGTGAGCGTGGCGGTGAGCGTGGCGGTGAGCGTGGCGGTGAGTGTGGTGGTGAGTGTGGTGGTGAGTGTGGTGGTGAGTGTGGAGGTGAGTGTCGTGGTGAGTGTGGCGGTGAGTGTGGAGGTGAGTGTGGAGGTGAGTGTGGTGGTGAGTGTGGTGGTGAGTGTGGTGGTGAGCGTGGTGGTGAGCGTGGTGGTGAGTGTGGCGGTGAGTGTGGTGGTGAGTGTGGTGGTGAGTGTGGTGGCGAGTGTGGGTGGCGAGTGTGGCGGTGAGTGTGGCGGTGAGTGTGGCGGTGAGTGTGGTGGTGAGTGTGGTGGTGAGTGTGGTGGTGAGTGTGGCGGTGAGTGTGGCGGTGAGTGTGGAGGTGAGTGTGGAGGTGAGTGTGGAGGTGAGTGTGGTGGTGAGTGTCGTGGTGAGTGTGGTGGTGAGTGTGGCGGTGAGTGTGGCGGTGAGTGTGGTGGTGAGTGTGGTGGTGAGGTGGAGGTGAGTGTGGTGGTGAGCGTGGAGGTGAGTGTGGCGGTGAGTGTGGTGGTGAGTGTGGTGGTGAGTGTGGCGGTGAGTGTGGTGGTGAGTGTGGCGGTGAGTGTGGCGGTGAGTGTGGCGGTGAGTGTGGCGGTGAGTGTGGCGGTGAGTGTGGTGGTGAGTGTGGTGGTGAGTGTGGTGGTGAGTGTGGCGGCGAGCGTGGTGGTGAGTGTGGTGGTGAGTGTGGCGGTGAGGTGTGGCGGTGAGTGTGGTGGTGAGTGTGGCGGTGAGTGTGGTGGCGAGCGTGGTGGTGAGTGTGGTGGTGAGTGTGGCGGTGAGTGTGGCGGTGAGTGTGGTGGTGAGTGTGGCGGTGAGTGTGGTGGTGAGTGTGGTGGTGAGTGTGGCGGTGAGCGTGGGAGCTGCTCACCTGACGAAGAGGTCGGGGTGAGCGAAGAAGTCGGCGTACATCTCCAGCAGCGAGCGCCGCTCCAGGATGAAGGTAGGCAGCACCACCTGCTCGCAGGACGGGCCTCTCTGAGTCTCTGTGAGTCTCTGTGAGTCTCAACGAGTCTCTGTGAGTCTCTGTGAGTCTCTGTGAGTCTCTCTGAGCCTCTGTGAGTCTCAACGAGTCTCTGTGAGTCTCTGTGAGTCTCAACGAGTCTCTGTGAGTCTCTGTGTAACTCTGTGTATCTCTACAGGCCTCTGTGAGTCTCTGTGAGTCTCAACGAGTCTCTGTGAGTCTCTGTGAGTCTCTGTGAGTCTCTGTGAGTCTCTGTGAGTCTCTCTGAGCCTCTGTGAGTCTCAACGAGTCTCTGTGAGTCTCTGTGAGTCTCAACGAGTCTCTGTGAGTCTCTGTGTAACTCTGTGTATCTCTACAGGGCTCTGTGAGTCTCTGTGCAACTCCACAGGGCTCCATGAGTCTTTCTGAGTCTCTGTGTAACTCCATAGGGCTATCTGAGTCTCTATGAGTCTCTGTGAGTCTCTGTGTAACTCTGTGTATCTCTACAGGGCTCTGTGAGCCTCTGTGAGTCTCTATGAGTCTCTATGAGTCTCTGTGTATCTCTACAGGGCTCTGTGAGTCTCTTCTTTGGTGGAAATACGAGTCCCCTCTGGAGGGAGGGAGAGGGTGGGAGGGAAGGGGCAGAGGGAGTGGAGGGGGGGAGCGGGGGGGGGAGGCTGGGGGGCGAGGGGGAAGGGAGGGCAGGGAGCGGTGGGGGTGGTAGGGGTGGTGGGGGCGGTGGGAGCGGTGGGGGCGGTGGGGGTGGTGGGGGTGGTGGGGGTGGTGGGAGCGGTGGGGGCAGTGGGGGTGGTGGGGGTGGTGGGAGCGGTGGGGGTGGTGGGGGTGGTGGTGGTGGGGGTGGTGGGGGTGGTGATGGGGGTGGTGGTGGGAGCGGTGGGAGCGGTGGGGGCGGTGGGAGCGGTGGGGGTGCTGGGGGTGGTGGGAGTGGTTGGGGCGGTGGGGGGTGGTGATGGGGGTGGTGGGGGTGGTGGGAGCAGTGGGGGTGGTGGTGGTGGGGGTGGTGGTGATGGGGCGGTGGTGGTGGGGGTTGTGGTGGTGGGGGCGGTGGTGGTGGTGGTGGGGTCCTCACCTTGGTGAGGTCCATGCCCAGCTTGACCTGGGACAGCAGGTGCATGATGACGCTCTTGTGGTCCTCCACCGACTCCCCCTCCTCAGAGTCGTTCTCGTCCTGCGCGTCGTAGCGCTCTGCCCCACGCACGACACGCACGTCACGCACGTGTACACGCGTGTGTACGTACACACGTGCACGTCGCATGTACACTCGTCGCCACGTCGCACGTACACGCGTCGCACGTACACTCGTCGCCACGTCGCGTGTACACGTGTCGCCACGTACACACGTCGCCACGTCGCGTGTACACGTGTCGCCACGTACACACGAGTCGTCACGTCGCACGTACACACGTCACCACATACACGCGTGTACGTACACACTTACACGCGACGCACGTGTACACGAGTCGTCACGTCGCGTGTACACGCGTCGCCACGTCGCGTGTACACGCGTCGCCACGTACGCGCGTTGCCACGCGCGCCGCGTGACTGATCATCGCCGCGCGACCGACCGCGGTACCATCGTGTCTCGTTGACAACCCTTTGGTCGCTCCACTGTCGGACGACGGGCGTCCGTGCCAGGAGGCCGGGGGGACGCAGGAGCGTCTGGCAATGCTGCAGAAGTTACCGCACCCACGCCGAGCCAGGCCGGAACACATCCGTTCCACTCCTGACGAAAGCGACGACCAGGATGCGCCGCCGTGGATTTATCGAACGGCCAACGATCGACCGCCAAAGATTCCCGCGTCAAACGAGAATTCGTTTCGAGCGCAGGCAGGTAGATGGCAACGGAGGTGAGGAGGAAGCGGAGTCCGACAGGGGACAGAACTGCATTGTGGTACAACCCATTCTCACCGCCCGCTGAGTCCAAGCCCCGGCACCCCCCACCCCCCCCCGTCGTTGGTAGAGCCCGACGCGATGGAGACCAGCGGAGTCCGACAGGGGACAGAACGGCATTGTGGTACGACCCATTCTCACCGCCCGCTGAGTCCAAGCCCCGGCACCCCCCACCCCCCTACAGTACACACCGTCGTTGGTAGAGCACGAGGCGATGGAGACCAGCGGAGTCCGACAGGGGACAGAACGGCATTGTGGTACGACCCATTCTCACCGCCCGCTGAGTCCAAGCCCCGGCACCCCCCACCCCCCCTGTCGTTGGTAGAGCCCGACGCGATGGAGACCAGCGGAGTCCGACAGGGGACAGAACGGCATTGTGGTACGACCCATTCTCACCGCCCGCTGAGTCCAAGCCCCGGCACCCCCCACCCCCCCCGTCGTTGGTAGAGCCCGACGCGATGGAGACCAGCGGAGTCCGACAGGGGACAGAACGGCATTGTGGTACGACTCATTCTCACCGCCCGCTGAGTCCAAGCCCCGGCACCCCCCCCCCACCCCCCCGCCCGGTACACACCGTCGTTGGTGCAGCCCGAGGCGATGGAGACCAGCGACTCGGTGGTGGCGGGGTGCTTGAGGCCCGAGGCTCCCAATGACCTGAGTTCCACACCGGGGACCGGAGAGCAGCAGCAGCAGTGGAGGAGACGTCATCGTCATCATCGTCGTCGTCGTCGTCATTATCCGTGAGCGAGCGTATCAGCGTGAGTGAGCGAGCGAGTGAGCGAGCGTGTCTGCATGAGTGACAGAGCGAGCGAGTGAGCGAGCGTATCAGCGTGAGTGAGCGGGCGAGCGAGTGAGCGAGCGTGTCTGCATGAGTGACAGAGCGAGCGAGTGAGCGAGCGTATCAGCGTGAGTGAGCGGGCGAGCGAGTGAGCGAGCGTGTCTGCATGAGTGACAGAGCGAGCGAGTGAGCGAGCGTATCAGCGTGAGTGAGCGAGCGAGTGAGCGAGCGTGTCTGCATGAGTGACAGAGCGAGCGAGTGAGCGAGCGTATCAGCGTGAGTGAGCGGGCGAGCGAGTGAGCGAGCGTGTCTGCATGAGTGACAGAGCGAGCGAGTGAGCGAGCGTATCAGCGTGAGTGAGCGGGCGAGCGAGTGAGCGAGCGTGTCTGCATGAGTGACAGAGCGAGTGAGTGAGTGAGCGAACGACTGAGTGAGCGAGTGAGTGAGCGAGCGTATCAGCGTGAGTGAGCGAGCGAGCGAGTGAGCGAGCGTATCAGCGTGAGTGACAGAGCGAGTGAGTGAGTGAGCGAACGACTGAGTGAGCGAGTGAGTGAGCGAGCGTATCAGCGTGAGTGACAGAGCGAGTGAGTGAGTGAGCGAACGACTGAGTGAGCGAGTGAGCGAGCGTATCAGCGTGAGTGACAGAGCGAGTGAGTGAGTGAGCGAACGACTGAGCGAGCGAGTGAGCGAGCGTATCAGCGTGAGTGACAGAGCGAGTGAGTGAGTGAGCGAACGACTGAGCGAGCGAGTGAGCGAGCGTATCAGCGTGAGTGACAGAGCGAGTGAGTGAGTGAGCGAACGACTGAGTGAGCGAGTGAGCGAGCGTATCAGCGTGAGTGACAGAGCGAGTGAGTGAGTGAGCGAACGACTGAGCGAGCGAGTGAGCGAGCGTATCAGCGTGAGTGACAGAGCGAGTGAGTGAGTGAGCGAACGACTGAGCGAGCGAGTGAGCGAGCAAATGCAACAGAGTGAGTGAGTGAGTGAGCGAGCGAGTAAGCGAGTTAGCGACTGATTGATTCGAGTGAGCGAGCGAGCGAGTGAGTTAGCGAGCGAGCGAGCGACTGATTGATCGAGTGAGCGAGCGAGTGAGTTAGCGAGGCGAGCGACTGATTGATCGAGTGATCGAGCGAGCGAGCGAGTGAATGAGTGAGCGAGTGAACAAACGTAACACAGCAAGTGAGTGAGCGAGTGAGTGAGTTAGCGAGCGAGTGAGTTAGCGAGCGAGCGAATGACTGAGCAAGTGAGCGAGCGAATGACTGAACGAGTGAGCGAGTGAGTGAGCGAGGTGAGCGAGCGACTGAGCGAGCGAGAGGGCGACTCACGTGCGCGGGGGCTTGGGCGACGTGCTGTCGTTGGCGTCGCTGTCGTTGGCGTCGTAAAACTCGTCCTCGCTGCTCGAGTAGGAGATGTGTGGGACTCCGGCGACGTCACGTGGCGACGTCAACACGATTGCCGCCTCCTCCTCGAAGTCGTCGTCGTCGTCGTCACCGCCGCCGCCGCTGCTGCCTGCCATGGGGAGACGACGGTGACTCGGTAATGACTCGGTAAACCGTGGTGAGGTGGTGGTGAGGACGTGGTGAGGACGTGGTGAGGTGGTGGTGAGGTGGTGGTGAGGTGGTGGTGAGGACGTGGTGAGGACGTGGTGAGGTGGTGGTGAGGTGGTGGTGAGGTGGTGGTGAGGATGTGGTGAGGACGTGGTGAGGTGGTGGTGAGGTGGTGGTGAGGTGGTGGTGAGGACGTGGTGAGGACGTGGTGAGGTGGTGGTGAGGTGGTGGTGAGGTGGTGGTGAGGACGTGGTGAGGACGTGGTGAGGTGGTGGTGAGGTGGTGGTGAGGTGGTGGTGAGGACGTGGTGAGGACGTGGTGAGGTGGTGGTGAGGTGGTGGTGAGGTGGTGGTGAGGATGTGGTGAGGACGTGGTGAGGTGGTGGTGAGGTGGTGGTGAGGTGGTGGTGAGGTGGTGGTGAGGACGTGGTGAGGACGTGGTGAGGTGGTGGTGAGGTGGTGGTGAGGTGGTGGTGAGGACGTGGTGAGGACGTGGTGAGGTGGTGGTGAGGACGTGGTGAGCTGGTAGTGAGGTGGTGGTGAGGTGGTGGTGAGGTGGTGGTGAGGTGGTGGTGAGGTGGTGGTGAGGTGGTGGTGAGGACGTGGTGAGGACGTGGTGAGGTGGTGGTGAGGACGTGGTGAGGACGTGGTGAGGTGGTGGTGAGGACGTGGTGAGCTGGTAGTGAGGTGGTGGTGAGGTGGTGGTGAGGACGTGGTGAGGACGTGGTGAGGTCGTGGTGAGGTGGTGGTGAGGACGTGGTGAGGTGGTGGTGAGGTGGTGGTGAGGTGGTGGTGAGGACGTGGTGAGCTGGTAGTGAGGTGGTGGTGAGCTGGTAGTGAGGTGGTGGTGAGGTGGTGGTGAGGACGTGGTGAGGTCGTGGTGAGGTGGTGGTGAGGTGGTGGTGAGGACGTGGTGAGGACGTGGTGAGGTCGTGGTGAGGTGGTGGTGAGGACGTGGTGAGGACGTGGTGAGGACGTGGTGAGGTGGTGGTGAGGACGTGGTGAGCTGGTAGTGAGGTGGTGGTGAGGTGGTGGTGAGGTGGTGGTGAGGATGTGGTGAGGACGTGGTGAGGACGTGGTGAGGACGTGGTGAGGTGGTGGTGAGGACGTGGTGAGGTGGTGGTGAGGTGGTGGTGAGGTGGTGGTGAGGTGGTGGTGAGGACGTGGTGAGCTGGTAGTGAGGTGGTGGTGAGGTGGTGGTGAGGTGGTGGTGAGGACATGGTGAGGACGTGGTGAGGTCGTGGTGAGGTGGTGGTGAGGTGGTGGTGAGGACGTGGTGAGCTGGTAGTGAGGTGGTGGTGAGGTGGTGGTGAGGTGGTGGTGAGGTGGTGGTGAGGACGTGGTGAGGACGTGGTGAGGTGGTGGTGAGGACGTGGTGAGGACGTGGTGAGGTGGTGGTGAGGACGTGGTGAGCTGGTAGTGAGGTGGTGGTGAGGTGGTGGTGAGGACGTGGTGAGGACGTGGTGAGACGTGGTGAGGACGTGGTGAGGGGGTGGTGGTGAGGACGTGGTGAGCTGGTAGTGAGGTGGTGGTGAGGTGGTGGTGAGGTGGTGGTGAGGACGTGGTGAGGACGTGGTGAGGTCGTGGTGAGGTGGTGGTGAGGACGTGGTGAGGTCGTGGTGAGGTCGTGGTGAGGTCGTGGTGAGGTCGTGGTGAGGTGGTGGTGAGGACGTGGTGAGGTTGTGGTGAGGTCGTGGTGAGGTGGTGGTGAGGTGGTGGTGAGGTGGTGGTGAGGTCGCGGTGAGGACCTGGTGAGGTGGTGGTGAGGACCTAGTGAGGACGTGGTGAGGTCGTGGCGAGGAGGTGGTGAGGTGGTGGTGAGGTCGCGGTGAGGACCTGGTGAGGTGGTGGTGAGGACCTGGTGAGGACGTGGTGAGGTGGTAGTGAGGAGGTGGTGAGGTGGTGGTGAGGACGTGGTGAGCGCTTGAAAGGAGGCAATCAAACTCGAGTAGCCGGGGGCTGGGAGCACTGCAGAGTAGCGCTAACCACTGCACCACCGCTCCGCACAGCACAAAACGACAAAGATCCCCCGTGTAGCCTCTAACAGACTGTTGGGGCAAGTGCTGTTAGCGAGCACCTATGAAAGTCGGCGCTGTGGCATACGAGGGGGTGGTTGGGCCAGCACCACGCCCGGCCGCCTTTGTCTCCCCAGTGGCGATGTTCACCACGCACCGCACCAGCTAGTCATTTGAGGCCGAGTCCACCTAGAGGGGAGGAGGAGGCCCAGGACCGGTTCGGGAATAATCGCCACCGGCGTTGGCCGACGAGCGGGAGTCGAACTCGCAGCGCTAACCGCTGCACCGCCGCTCCCCGCCGTGGCCGTACCGGAGCCGTCCTCCCCGTTGCCGGAGCCGCCGGCGTGCGGCGGCGGCGGCGCCGGCGGCGACTTGGCGATGCCGAGCGACGGTGCCGCGGGGGAGGACACGTCGAGGGTGGTGGGGCGCGACTCCGCCGACGCCGTCCCTCCGCCCGCCTGCCGCTCGCCGGCGGTGCCGTGGGAACCTGCGGCACACGGCGGTGGGGGGCGGTGGGGGGCGGTGGGGGGCGGTGGGGGGCGGTGGGGGGCGGTGGGGCGGTGGGGGCGGTGGGGGGGGCGGGGGGGCGGTGGGGGGCGGTGGGGGGCGGTGGGGGGCGGTGGGGGGGGCGGTGGGGGGCGGTGGGGGGGCGGTGGGGGGGGCGGTGTGGGGGGCGGTGGGGGGCGGTGGGGGGCGGTGGGGGGGCGGTGGGGGGCGGTGGGGGGCGGTGGGGGGGCGGTGGGGGGCGGT